>NC_081438.1:22038253-22219777 GCF_949786415.1 Peromyscus eremicus | reverse complement strand
ATGCAGAAACACTTTTCTGATAGTGTTACAAAGAATTAAACCATCTTGAGAGGCAGTGTGAAGGGATATGAACACAAGAGCTAAGAGGCTGTCGTAGGGTTTCTGCTGCTGTGAAGAGACTTTTAAAAAATTTTGTATTTTACTTATTTTTTTTATTAAGAAATTTTCTATTCACTTTACATACCAACCACAGATCCCCCCTCTTCCCTCTTCCCACCCTCTAGTTTTTTCCCCCCATCCCCACATTTTCTAAATCAAGGTCTCTCATGGGGAGTCAGTCACCAGAGCCTGGCATACTCAGCTGAGGCAGGTCCAAGCCCCTCCCCCCTGCACCAAGGCTGTGCAAGGTGTCATACCTAGGCACTAGGCTCCAAAAAGCCCGCACATGCACCAGGTAAGGATCCCGATCCTCCTGCTTGGGGGCCCCCAAAACAGTTAGAGCTACACAACTGTCTCCCGTATCCAGAGGGCCTACTCTAGCCCTATGGGGGCTCCATAGTTATTAGTCCACAGTTCATGGGCTTCCACTAGTGTGGCTGGTCATCTCTGCACTTTTTCCCATCGTGATCTTGATGTCCCCTGCCCACAGAATCCCTCCTCTCATTGATTGGATTCTCAGAGCTCAGCCTGGCTCCCAGGTGTGGATCTCTGCATCTGCTTCCATCAGTCACTGGATGAAGGCTCTATGATGACAGTTAGTGTATTCGCTAGACTGGTCATCAGAGTAGACCAGTCCAGGCACCCTCTCCACCACTGCCCAACATTTAATTGGGCAGCTTACAGTTAAGTTCAGAGGTTCAGTCCATTATCATCATGGTGGGGACATGGTGGCATGCAGACAGACATGGTGCTGGAGCAGTAGCTGAGAGTTCTACATCTTGCGAGTGTAACAAGAAGTGGTCTAAGACACTGGGCGTGGCTTGAGCATATATGAGACTTCAGAGTCCGCCTCCAACAAGACCAGACCAATTCCAACAAAGCCACACCTCCTAATAGTGCCACTCCCTATGACCTTGTGGGGGCCAATTACATTCAACTTCCACATTCACTCCTTGGCCCCATAAACTTGTAACTATATGTAATGCAAAATGCATTTAGTCCAACTTCAAAGTCCCCATAGTCTGTCACAGTCTAAACAATGTTTAAAGTTCAAAGTCTTCTGAGATTCATGCAACCTCATAACTGTACTCCCCTATAAAATCAAAATAAAAAACTGATCACATACTTCCAACATATGATGGCACAGGATACACATTACTACTATTTTAAACCTTAGGGAAGGGAGCACAGTGAGGAAATACTGGATCAAAGCAAGACCAAAAACCAGCTGGGCAAATTCTAAATTCCACATTTCATGTCTGATGTTAAAACACTCTTCAGATCTCCAGTTACTTTCAGCTTTGTTGACTGCAACACATTTCTTCCTCTTGGGCTGGTTCCATCTCTGTTAGCAGCTTTCTTCAGCAGGTATCCCACTGGCATCTCTAACATCTTGGGGTCTCCAAGGCAATCCAGGCTTCTCTTTCACAGCTTCATACAGTGGCCTCTGGGCCTCCATTCAGAGACACCCCAACACGTGCTTGGCCTCAGCAGCTTTCCTTAGTTGCGGAGGAATATTCCATACCCCTTTCTTGTGTCCTTGACTCTAAAGCCAAAACCATGTGGCCGAAGCTGCCAAGTTCTGCTGCTTGCTGGGGCTGGAACATGGCCCCCTCATTCAATTACATCTTCACCAGCTTCTGTTTTCGATGATTACCTTCACTACCTAAGCTTGGCTGTTCTGGAACTTGCTCTGTAGACCATGTTGGCCTCAAACTCAGAGATCCCCTTGCCTCTGTCTCAGAGTGTTAGGATTAAAGGCATGCACCTCCACACTAGGCTCTAAGCTTAGCTTTAATTCCTTTTCACAAGTTGGAAACTTAGCTGGGTGGGATCTTGCCCTGAGGTCACCACTCCCTTTATTCCATTTCTTAATGTGTTTATCTCCTTGAGTACAGGATTTAGCTCCATTCCACTTCCTGGTGCTCCTTTTCTCCCAAATTTTACATTTTGTAATTTACCGTGCTCAGCTTGCTCCTTTTCATTGTAAATTTTCATTAAGAGTTACCACTAATAACTACAGGACATAGTCTTTAATAGACTGTTTAGAGATTTCCTCTACCAATAGAATTATTCCAAAATTCTTCACTTTAGCCTCAGGCAGCCTCTTAGGAGAAGGACAAAAGGCAACCACATTTCTACACCAAAATATCATAAGACCAGTTTCTTGGCTACATACTAACATTCTTCTCTAAAACTTCTTGAGCCTGGCACCCACAGTTCAAATCATACTCAGTCCCACTGTCTTCCATGCTCATACTTGGATGGCCTTGCCCCTCACCAGGGCAGTGTAGGAGAGCTGGTCCCGATGGTATGAGCACAGGAGAGCTGGGGAGCTGACCAACTCAGCTACCACCCCAGGCCCAGATCTAGGGCTTTGAGCTGGCCCACCCCCAACTCCTACGAGAAGGGGCCAGGCCTGCAGAACCAAAGCTGCAGGTTCTCCATGACTCAGGGCAACAGAGTAGGATATCCGAGAGGCATCTCTGTGAAGATCCAGTATTGATAGTGTAGCAGAAGCCAGGGACCTTGAACCAGACCAATGACTCGTTGCATTGAACATTTGCAAGTAAAGCTGATTGGACAAAAGGGTAGACTATGTGACATGCAGCTTCCATGGTGAGAATTCTTTTACTTATTTATTTATTTTTTTCTGTTTTCTTTTGGGGGGAAGTTACAAGGGTGGAGGGTGGACATGGAAGGGCTGGGAAATGAGTGGGATTGGAGTGTAAGATGTGAAATTCACAAAGAATCAATAAAAAAATTATGGAAAAAATGAGGCAAGAATTGCAAATTTTGGAGGACTTACAAATGATTTTTAAAAGCTCATTTGGTATTGACCTTCATATGTGAGAAATTTAAAACATCCTGCGGTTTTCAAAATGTTAACTGTACAAAGTAAGACTACAAAATTTTTTTTTGACACAAATAATTTGGAATTGTTACATTTTTAGTAATTAAGAAAACTAGGCCAGCAAAATAGCTCAGCCGATAAAGATACCTGTTGGCAAGCTGGATAGTCTGAATTCAGTCCCCAGAGCTGACAACAGTAGAAGGAGAAAGCAGACTCCTGCAAGTTGTTCTCTGACCTCCATACATGAACAGTGCCCTACTCAGGTAGACACACATGGACACACATAAATTAATGTAATAAAAGAATGAAGAAATGTGGCCCAGGCTATGTATTTTAGTCCTGTGCGTATATTTTTGTAGATACAATCATAGCTTGCCTCAGTGCAATATTGAGGCACTATTGAGTGCAATATTGAACCACTGGCTTCAGTATTTTTTTTTTTTGCTTGAGCCATTTGGATACTTCTTAACTCACTGGGCCACCTAACATAAGCCAAGCAAATATTAGTATGAGCTACATACAAGTGCTTTACAAAACAGGGTCCCAGAAGCCTGGAAAATGTGAGTAGGGTGTTCTTTGATAGTGAATGCATACTATTTAGAGCTTGCTACTGCCATTAGGTGAGGGTTTTCTATCTGGGTAATGACCATGGGGTAAGGTTTTTTTTTTTTTTTTTTTTTTTTTTTTTTTTTTTGTGTGTGTGTGTGTGTGTGTGTGTGTGTGTGTGTATGTCTACCATAGTGGTAGGATTTAGATGATTATTCCTGCCGTACCACATGTATGTAAAGTCATTGGGAAATTACAGGATTTTGTACCTCTAGATGTTGTGGTAATACTCAGATAATCTTCAACAAATCAAATTTTAGGGTGTTTTTAAAGTAAGCAACTTATCTTTCAAAAGTGGGAACAGCAACATTGCAAAACAGTGACTGATTTAAGACTACCCTGGGGTTATAGTCATAATAAACCGTCCATCTGGAGGATTGTGAGAATTCAGAGTTCTGACTGTTCCCGTGTGGGTGCACAGCAGGGGATGAGTGGGCGCAGCTTTGCCGAGTCTTTCAGGTTCTCGATAGACAAATTCCACGTACTTATGTTCTCTGCTGACTTGCTTATTTTAATTTACCATAACACATTTTTTTGGGGGATTTCCTAGCTTGTTTATTAGACCAGTAGTATATAATCGTCGTACTAAAGAAAACAAACCTCTGTGGAATTACATATGTGATTCTAGGACTCTCTTTTGAGGAACACTGGTTTAGTGGGGGAGCTTACAGGCGAATAATGGTATACATTTGGAGCAGGGTCAATATGAAAGAAGCCTATGTCTAATTTGAGCTCTTCCCTCAAATGATCAGCCTGAATGCCATTGTTCAGCATACCTTCTTTTTAAATATCCCTTCAGTCTAGCACTAAAGCAAGATCAACAGCCGTGTGTGAATAATTTTTTTCCCTTTCTGTTTTCTGTGCCTCTCCTATCAAATTGAAATACCCAGGCACTTTCTTTTCTTTTCAAAAACACAAAAGAGGATTAGGCCATATAATGGACTATTTATGTGTCAAATTAAACGTTTTACACTGAGGCTGTTTTTGAGTTATGTGAGCAGTAAAAATATGTATTAAGCTGCCAGCCCTTTTTAAAAAAATGCATATTATTTAGCCGATTGCTTGTAACAGTCTGATAGACTCATAATGGTGTTTTGAGTAAATATGCATTTGAGCAATTCATGAAACTTATGTTTATGTGTGTATTAAATCGTCTGGGTAGGGACTGACCAAAAGTTATTACCGCTTGACAGCTGCTGTCTGGTGACCAATTTCGAATGAATTGGTGTATTCCCTTTAGTATGAAGTAAACAGTTTTCTGTGACGGGAGCTGACGGTGTAGTCATCAGTGTGTGTCGAGGGTCTTAGCTATGGAGGACTATTCATTGGTTCAGGGAGGTAGTGGTGTTTCCATCCCCCAGCGAATTACACCTTAGACTCATACCTGTGGTCTATTTTATTTCATTTTTGTATCCGGGGAATATTTTTTACCTGGTGATGTTCATATAATGCATGCTGTGCTTATTTAATACTCTATTCTTCTCTTTGGAACAGGCGTTTTTTATGATGCGTCCCTGTCAATAATACATTTTCGGACTTGCTGTCTAAAACACATACGTATTTGCACACTTATAAAGCTCACCCACAAATTAGGAGATTAAGGAACTAAGTTTAAACTGTACAGTTAGATAATTCATTTTTCTTTTTGGACCTTGATGAATCGTTTTGGGTATCTTTTAGAATACACAGACCTTGCATTGGAGAACAAGGACAGTGTCCAGACTTTTTCACAGAGAATGAGGAACAGTGATTTGTAAAGTCATTCATAAACTTGTGCAAGTCATTTAACTGTCTTGAGTTCTAGTTTGTAGAACATGGATTCTTTCTCAGCTTGTCGGTCGTCATATATATCACTGACTGTAAATGTCAGGTGTCCACTTCAGTGCTGGCTACAGACTCTCTTCTTCAGAGAGACCTCGTTTGATCTATAAAGCATCCCTTCTCCTCTCCCTAATCATTCTGTGCTCTGCTTTATTCCTATTTAAATAGCTGTTTACCATCTGAATTAATGTTATTTAAGTTTTCACTGGATTGAGATCTTTGGGTTTCCTTTGGTTTTGTTCTTTTCATATCTTTTATTCTTAGAACAGTACCAGCATGGTATATAATAAGTACTCAATAAACATTAATAGAAATTTGAATATTGGTCACTTAGTAGTTTATTCATATTACTACTTTCATTGAGTGCACTGCTAATAGCTGGTTCTCCAAGATAGGAACAGTAATTCTCCTTGTATGAATTACCTTCTGCTGGGGTCCATGCTATAGAGAGGTTGTATTTTTTTTTTCTTCTTCCTCTAAAGCCAGTGTGTATCAGGCATGAAGAAGTTAGGTGGACCTGAGCCAAGTGTTTGGTCCAGCCGCTTCACACTGACGGCCTCTTTAGTTCCTTGCATTTGCTTAGTGTGCCAATGTGGCAGAGACTTCAGTGGGGTTGTGTGTGTGCTTCCGAGGCAGTGCCATTGCTAGTGAGCCTCTGTTAACACCTTGAAAACACTTTGACCATCTCTGTTGCCAAGGTGGACCTACCGCACTGTTCTGACCTGTTCCGGGTCTGTAGAGAGGCCGAACAAAATTGAATGCTCAGAGGACAGAGGATCTGGAGAGGGAAAGAGTGCATCACAAACCTCCCCTCTCCGCAATGTGTCTAAAATTTTTGTAGCTCATTGAAATAAATAGTTATGGAAATATCTGCGTTATTTAAAAGGGCACACTTCTGATAGTGCATATTAAGTGTTTGAAGAGAAATCTTCGGTGACTCTTATGGTTCCAGCTTTTGAAAAGGGATCTTTTTTGGCGAAACTTGATTGTCTAAAAAATTATGAAGGTCAAAACTTCTCCAGCCCTTTAACCTTGAGTAAAGGATTGCATCTGTGGCATCACAAGAGCCAGAGTGCCTGGAAGTAAGACGTCACTAGTGTCACCATGAAGACTGAGAGTCTGGGAAGTGGTATAAACAACGTTAGTCAAATATTGACTCTGCTGCCAAGTTCCTCACCATTGTGAGTCCCCTCTTGCTCTGTAAGTCATAGTTTCTGCCTCTGTATTACAGTGATGGTTGCATTCATCCAGTACAGTTGTGGAGGCTTGAGCAACAGGATGTAAAAACATCTGTCCGTGCTTAGTGTGTTTTGGGCAGTCAGTGCATCTTAACAGCCCCCCTTGGTCCCTTTTATGGGCACACCCGTCAGGCATTATGATCAAATTATGAAGATGCTTGGTGCCAAAGGGAACTTCGACTCATGCTATGAGTAGGCTTTTGTTTTTATTTTTGTGCAAGGATGCAATTCTGGAACAACCAACCCCCTTCCTGGGCTCTGTACATTTTCAAAGCTTCTCACAACAGAAGACTTGACTTGTTGCCTCTGTGTGTGCACGGGTGTTCGTGTTTGTGTGTGTGTGTGTGTGTGTGTGTGTGTGTGTGTGTGTGTGTGTGCTTCTTGGCTCTTAATATGACCTGTCCCACAGGATGGGACAATTTTTCTCTTACCTTTGGTAATCTCATACACACCCAGCTTGGATGTACATTTTATTAACTCATAAACTCCAGCAAGTTAGAGTTAGAGGAAAACCCCATGCTTTCAGAAGAAGAAAAAGAAAAAACAGAGTTTTGAGGACTTGCTGAAATGAACGCATCTAGTTAATCAGGTTGAAATCATAGGTCTGATTTTCTTTGCCTTTTGTTTTTGGGGATATGTGCATGTTGCTGAAGCATAGAGCCTGAGCCGCTGAACATGCTCTGCCCTCTGAGCTACTTTCCTAGCTCCAGATTTTTACAACGTTACTGTAGCCTGGTAGTTTTGGGTGCAGTTGGGGTGACCGACACTGTAGTATGAAATATGTTAGATATTCTACCTTCTTAACTCACCCCACAGCCCTAACCCCATCCCCACCGAGTCAAACACTTTAAGAAGCCTTTTAGGCCTGTTCTGATGCCTGCTTGGAGCTTGGCCATCACTGTTCTGGGCTGCACATGTACTTACACCAGTTCACTGGGTAGATTCTGGGAGGGTTTAGGTAGATCCACTGAGTTTCATAGGAAACACAGGTCTTCATTTTATTTTATTTTTTACATGTCTCCTGATGTCCTGTAGCCCCCCCCACCTTGTGTATATGTGTGTGTGTGTGTGTGTGTGTGTGTGTGTGTGTGTGTGTGTGTAAAACTTTTGCTAGGACATACAAGCAGGTTGAAAAAAAATATTTTGCTCTCTTATTCCCCACCACTAAGTACTGGTTCTAAACACTGATCATTAAAACTAAATAGAGATTTTTGGGTCTGGCTCTGGGAGAGTGTGATTCAATGAGGCAGAGGTTATCTTTAATTTTTTGAAAGCTCTCCAGGTGATTCTGATGCCCAGCCACGGTTGAGAAGCACTGTATCAAAGCATTGAAGAGCAGGACACTAATCAGCCCTTTCAGGCTTCCCTAAGTGGTGCCGTTTGGCTTTGTTGCCCTGTATTTGGGCACTCAGTGGACAGGAGTTATCTAAAAGAAGTCATTATAGCTGCAAGGCCGACCCTCGGAGTTGAAAATAGATTGAAATTCATTGTTTAGCAAGGTGCCCTCACTATTTATAGTCGGAGTGTAGGTATGGCAGTCAGAGATAAAATTACTTTTTCTTGCTTTGAAAATAGACACATGTCTTTGAAATTAAAAGTAAATGGGCTTTAAAATATGTGCTGTTTTGTACAGCAAGAAAGTCCTGCTGTACTGAACCATTTTGGGTGTTTGCAGAAATGAGTTGGCCTTTGATGGGAGGAAAAGTTGGTAGCCTGTGCTGTCATACACACATGCTGTTTGTTCAATCACCCTTACTATATTGACACAGAGGCGTAGAATATATTGTTAGGTGGACAGTACAGAGGAGATGCTACATTTAATACTTTTGTTTCTTAAGAAATTTAAAAAATTTTTAGATTCATGCACCTGAGACTTTCATTTGCATACAGAAAAGTTCACCATGTGCATGCCTGGTGCCCACTGAGATCAGAAGACAACATTGGATCCCTGGAACTGGAGTTACACATGGTTGTGAACAACCACGTGGGTGCTGGGAATCAGACACCCACGAGCACCAGTATTCTTAACTACTGACTAATCTCTCCAGCCCTCTTCATAAATATTTTTAGAAGATACCTCTTTTTAAAAAAAAAAAAAAAAAAAAAGACAGGGTCTCTCTGTGTATTGTAGCCCTGGCTGTCCTGGAACTTGCTCTGAAGACCAGGCTGGCCTTGAACTCACAGAGATTCACCTGCCTCTGCCTCCCGAGCTCTGGAATTAAAGGCGTGCGCCACCACTGCCCGTCTCTTTAGAAGATATTTTAACAATTTGAGAAATCCCAAGTCATGACTTGAATAATTAGATATTTGGGTTAGGGTACACTACATGTACTTGT
Organism: Peromyscus eremicus; assembly: GCF_949786415.1. NCBI lineage: Eukaryota > Metazoa > Chordata > Mammalia > Rodentia > Cricetidae > Peromyscus > Peromyscus eremicus. The sequence goes on along the minus strand of NC_081438.1, from coordinate 22,210,823 downwards.
TGATACTCATTTAAAAAAACACATTAACCAAGAGAGAATTATTTAAAAATTCTTTAAGAATTACTTGATGGAGATTTGGTAATATGTGGCTCATACCTTAACATGCCCTTTGGGAATTTTTTTTTTTTTTCATTTTAATGGTACGTTTTTTTTTCCTGAATTATTGCTAAAAGAAACTTAACATGTTTTAAAACAGGATTATTTCAATTTTTTTTTTTTTTTGAGAGGGTTTCTCTGTGTAGTTTTGTGCCTTTCCTGGATCTTGCTCTGTAGACCAGGCTGGCCTTGAACTCACAAAGATCCGCCTGCCTCTGCCTCTCGAGTGCTGGGATTAAAGGCGTGCGCCACCACTGCCCGACCTATTTTGTTTTTTGAAGGGTTTGAAATTGGTCATGGACATTAGGCAGTAGACACATTGTTTTTTAAAATTATAATTTTCAGGTGTGGTTTCTCTGCCAAGAAGGTCTGCATTATGAGGGGAGATAATAAGAGGCCTCTTGGTTCTCCACAAATACTTGTTTTTACTCTAAAGAAAGGAAGGGACCATTTTTGACATTTTTTTTTTTTTTTGTCTTTGGGACCCTGAGTGAGAATATATTATTTGCAAACAAAAACACTTTTTAGGATTCATTGCCCCCTAACTGCCTGAATGGATCTCAGGTTAGTGAAGCACCATGTCTCTGAGGAAGTGAATACTCACACTTCTCTCTCTGCTCTCCTCACCAACAATGGCAAGATCGGTTTCGCAGTGAAGACACACTGTGGAAGCTTGGGCTCAGCTGCCATGTCCTTGAGCAGCTAACAGTGCAGGATCCTCCCTTCTGGGCTAGGTCACCCTGCCTGAAGGAAAGGCCAGGAACAGAGAGCCCCATCTCTGGGCTGGTTTTGTAATGACAACTACCCTTTCCTTGCCACCGTCCTAAGGATGTAACCCAGGGCCTCCACGGTTGTAGACAAGTACTCTAACCACTGAATCACATCCCTATCCTGGCACCCTCATTCCTTAGTGCCTGCCAAGCATGTCTGAGCTAGGCTGCTTTCCCTCCCAAACAGACCCTGGCAAGAGTACTGATTTTTTTTTTTTTTTTTTTTTTCGGATACAAGGCATGGAATTATTTTCAGAAGAGCAGCAGGGTAATTTGGCTTATGTTAAAAACATGTTCCTCTTTCTTTAAATATTCTGAATATCTTTATCTGCTTGTCTGGATGTGCCTGTGAGAATCTCCAGCAGAGACCTTGGGATGCTCAACAGGGTACCATCAATACACACGCACAGAGAATGTAGTTTTCCTGAATGATTTTCAGTTTCAGCTGGAGATGAATGCAGAGTGACCTCTGCTCTGCCCCAAGAGCCTGACCTTCTTGTCACTTTGTGTAGCATTCATTTTCTAAAGTGTTCCGGTCAGTTTGTAAGATTCGTTTTTTTTTTTTTAATGTGTGTGTCTTAGCTATTGGCCTAGCTTTGGTATTTTCATTGGTAAAATATGTATGTCTACACTGTGAGCAGAGAGAAACAGATTAATAAAAACCACTGAATCAGGGTAGCACATGTAATTAATAGTATCAGAAAACTTAGCTCATGGTTTTATTACCATGAATTTTAAAAAGACTCAGTTATCTTACTCTGTTTTCTGACCAGTGAGTGACAGGAGGATGCTGTAACACATATATACATATATACCCACACAGGGGTGTGTGTGTGTGTGTGTGTGTGTGTGTGTGTGTGTGTGTGTGTGTCTCTCGCGCGCGCGCCTGCCTGCCTGTATTGGTTTTCAAGCTTTGCCTGACACTTGACTCTCCTAGGAGGTGTTATTAAAGATTGCCAGGAGGCTGTAGAGATGACTCAGTGTGTGCTTGCTTTCTGATCTTCCAGAGGTCTGAATTTGCTTCCCAGCACCCATTGTTGGGAGACTCACAACTTTCCTGGAACTCTAGCACCAGGGGACCTGACACCCTTCTTACCTACACAGGCACCTGCACACATGTGGCCTCACCCATATGCACAGAAATAAAATAAAAATAAGTCTTGAAAGTATATGTTACTAGACCTCATCCACAGTTTCAGAGGCCTGGAAGGTGCTTGGGAATTTACCTTTGTAGCACGTTCCCAGGAAAAATGCTGCCATTGCTGCTCTGTGGTCTTTGCTCTGAGAACCACCACTTTTATCTTTGCCAAGGTAAAAGTAACTGAACCGGCAGATGCTCTCTTTTCACAGAGCCATGGGCTGCTCTGAGCAAACATTTAATAAATATTTATATTTTGTATCCGTGGGGTCATGGGCTGAGCTGAGGGACATTGGGAGGGTGCATCAAAAAAAAAAAAAAAAAAAAAAAAAAAGATTCTGCCCAGTGGAACTCACAGTGAGAGGGGATATTAAAATAAGAAATCCAGCAATCAAAGTTCAGTTTGAGAACTTTGGTGATGGAGAATGCTCAGGGATGTCCTCTTATCTTCTGTGAGTATGATCTAGGCATTTTCTGCTCCTCATACCTAAGGAATAAGTGAAAGAAAGAGGAACGTTTAGCTGACAAGGAGTTTAAGTTCCATCCCTTTCTCCTCTCGACTTGCCAGGCCCCTAAACTACATGCTCACATACTCCAGAATCGACGCTGTCAGCTCTCCATCCCATCTTTTGTGGAGGCAAGCGTGCTGCCTTTCCTGTTCCATGTTTAAATTACAGTTTCAGACACTGTCCATGGCGGCAGCAGAATGTGTAATAAGACCACGTTAGATGATCTTGGTTGAACTGATTTCTGTGACAGCATCAAAAATTCATGAGGTTCCAGAGGGATGTACCGCAGAGGGATCATTCTGTCACCCTTTCCTTCCTTCCCTCAAGTAGATCAGAGGGTTTGTGATGGCACAGCAGTTTGTAGTGGAGCCTTCTAGTTCAGGACTCTGCTGATTCAGACACGACGACCAGAGGAGAAACACTGAGAAGAGGATGTTCCATCTTAAAGCTCTCCCTTCCTTACCTTGAGCAGTGAGCTCGGGTGAATCGAGTTTGTAGGTAACTTTAGTTGTGGTTGGAACTGTTGAAAGCAGTCTTCTTCCTCTAGATTGTCCTTATGTTTTTACTAGTACATTTTTTTTTTAGAAGATATGATGTCATATAGCCCGGTTGACCTCAAACTGATGGTGTAATCAAGAATGACCTTGAACTCCTGATGCTCCGGCCTCCACTCCCCAGGTGCCAGAGTGACAGATCACATCACTGTTCTCAGTTTCTGTAGTGCCAAGTCAGAACCAGAGCTTACTATGTGCAAGAACCCTGTCAACTGAGCTCTATTCCCAGCTTGCTACAAGGAAGGTTTCTTGTCTTATTAATAATGGTGTTAGTAAAATTTCCATCTGTGACCTCTTTTCCTGAGGGGAAAAGGGAAAGGTTCATTTTGGCTCACAGTTTCAGAGCTTCCAACTTGTTGCTTGAGGCAAAACATAGTTCTGTGGCAACGGAAAGTGTGGCAGCTAGGAAGGGGGAAAACAACAACAACAACAAAAAACAGAGAAGAGGGCTGGAGAGATAGCTCAGTGGTTAAGAGCACAGAGGTCCTGAGTTCAAATCCCAGCAACCACATGGTGGCTCACAACCACCTGTAATAAGATCTGGTACCCTCTTCTGGCCTGCAAGGACACATGCAGACAGAACATTGTATGCATAATAATAAAATCTTAAAAAAAAAAAAACAGAGAAGAAAAGACCAGACACATGGGAAATCCCTGAATAACCCTACCAACTTCAACTAAGTCTCACCTCCCATGCTCAACTAAGTCTCACCTCCCATGCTTCCACTACCTCCTAAAAGTCTACCAGATGATGAGCCCGGGCAGTGGATTAACCCATTGATGAAATCAGAGTCCTTATGAGTCAGAGGCACTTCCCCAATGCTCCCTACCCCCACCTCTGAACATTGCTACTTAGGATTTCAGTGTATATCAATCTTTGGGGGAGAGCATTCCAGATCCAAGCTATAACAGTTAATACCCCTTACTTTTCTGCACAGTGAGGTAGGGGTGTGTGAGCGGATGTGTATATAGTACATGGAGTGACATGGTAATTCCTTCTGTGAGTGCCTTCTATTGACAGAACAAAGGACAGAGCCCAAACTGATGACGGGTGATGATGCTTTCCCCATCCTATTGATTGTTCATTTCTAGTCTCTGACCTTATTTACTACTTACTGATCTAAGAGAAAAGCAAATCATTTTCACCTAGATAGCGCTTAAGAGAGTTGGGGACGTGATGACTTTCCTTACAAAGGGTTTTAAAATAATACTTACCTTACAAGTGGCAGCCTCGGGGCTGGAGAGATGGCTCAGCGGTTAAGAGCACTGTCTGCTCTTCCAGAGGTTCTGAGTTCAGTTCCCAGCAACCACATGGTGGCTCACAACCATCCATAATTCGATCCGGTGCCCTCTTCTGGCCTGTAAGCATACATGCAGACAGAATACTGTATACATAATAAACAAATAAATATTTAAAAAAAAAAAAAAACAAGTGGCAGCCTCTCTACCTTCCCATGTTTTTGTCTGTGAGTTTGGGGGTGCTTTTCTGGTAGGATCGCAGATGTTACTGATTAGCTTTGCATTTTGGCTTTGCTCTGGTTTAGAAGACGCCACGTGTGACTGGTAGGCCACACAGTGAACACGGGAGCATGTGTGCAGACAGCCCCACCCTGACCCCAAGATCATGTTCAACCCAAGTGTATTTGCCTCCTTGTCTGATGTTTACACTAATAAAAGCCAGAATGACTTCGCTGTTACAGGTTTTATCTTGAGACTTTAGTCCATGCTCTTGGGCTCAGATTTGCTCACAGATGAGTTTCTGAGGTTTTAATTGTTAGAACTGCTGAATTTTCTACAGTCTACTTTGGAAGGGGTTAGAGATAGGGGGTGGGAAGACAGGTACGGTGACCTCCTGCCTGTAATTGACACACATGGAAGGGATAGAGGGGGAGCAGGACATTAAGATCATCCTTGGCTACATAGTGAATTTGAAGCCAGCCTGAGATACATGAATCATTCACTTTCTCTGTCTCTCTCTCTTTCTTTCCTCTCCACTGCCCTTCCTTTCCTCTCCCTGACACACGCACACAGTGTAGGATTAGAAGTAGATATTTACCATAAGGAAGAGTAGTGTAGGCATTCTAACATAGGATTGACAATAATATTCCCAGTAGCATATCTATTATGATTATGATTATTATTATTATGTTTTACATTTTAAATTGTGCTTTAAGTTTTTAATTTTCATTTGAAATTATGAATATATATTTATATGTATATATACACATATATATGCATGCACTTATATGCTACCTGATGTATGTCTTCTAAGATAATCTACAGTGAAAAGTTTTATATGAACCAATAGGAACCACACTTGGGTCATAGTCATTGATCTTCCCCGAATAGTATTGTGTATGCAAATGTAAAACCAAAGACCGAGTCTCTCATTCTTGAGATTGATGGCTGTGCTAACCAGCTTCCTTCCCATTTCTGTGACGGAATGCCTGAGGGGAACAGTTGAAAGAAGTGTGGATGTGTTTTAGTTCATGGTTTCAGTGTTTTCAGTCTCTAGTTGCTTGGTCTGATGGCCTTTGGGTATGACAGGAAAAGTGCTCACTTCATGTGAGGTAATAGGAGGTGTCCAGGAGTACCAGACAAGACTCATTATACCTTGCTGAGGTATGCCTATAGTGTTACACTTTCTTCATGTTGGCCCTGCCCACTTTCTAAACTTTATAGCCTCTCTCAATAGTTGGGCACCCAGTCTTCAACACATGAGTCTACAGAGGGCAGTCTAAATGCAAACTCTTAACAGGGGGCATTTTTTTGGCCAATAATTATCCTGTTTATTCCTCTGTAAGCAATGCATTCATAGGATTGTAATAATAAAGCTCTATTAAAGAGTATGTAAAAAATATCTCATCCTTGGACCCATGTGCTTGGTTCCTTCACTTCCCTAACTACTTCTTCTAGATGCTTTCTTAAATACCTTAGCCTTTCATTTCTCAAAGCAAGTGGAAGGACATCTGTGTGCACTTTTACGTTTATCTGCCCCCTGGGGTACAGTAGATGATACCCTGCTGTAAGCTCGATCTTGCTCTTTGGTAGATAGCAGCTTAACATGGACCTCATTCTATCTTACAAAGTAGAAGCTCCTCATTCTTTGTTTTGGCTGCATGCTGTTCTGTTGTACAATATTGCCATCAGTCAGCCAGCCTGACACTTGGGTTATGTATTGTCTTGGTATTAAAAGCATTGCTGTATCGAACTATTTTGATTATACAGCCTTTAATCTGTGGTAGATGTTTCTTTGCGGGAGAGTTTCTACAAGCGAAATTGTCAGCCAAAATACATCTGCCTTTGTCATTTTTGACAGTCATTGCTAAGTGCCTCAGTAGAAACTGTACCAGGTCGTACTGGATCCTGCTGAAGAGCAGTGATTTTTTTCCCCACAATATTATCAACAGGGTGTTCTGTTCTGGCTCTGCCAATCTGCTAGGAGAAAGTTGACAGCTCCATGTGGTTTCCAGGTGCCAGAGTCTTACTGTGAGTAGAGCATCTTTGCTTGTGTCCGAGACCTGGTAGTGTTTACTTTTCTGTGATCAACAGTCTGGTCATATTCCTTGCTTGTTTTTCTGCTGGGTTTTTGCAAGTTCAAAATAGTCTATTTGTGGATAGTTTTTAGACTTCCAGGGTGATTTAAAAAATTTACTGAGATATTCTTTTCTATTGCCATCAGTTGGGTTTGTGTGTGTGTATGTGTGTGTGTATACAAATGCATGCATGCATGCATGTTTGTGTGCACTTGGGTGCATATGTGTGAAGGCCAGAGGACAGCCTCAATTGTTATTCCTTAGAAAATGTCACCTTTTGTTTTCAGATAAGTTCTCACTAGTCTGGAGTTTGTCCAGTAGGCTAGGCTGGATGGCCACTGAGCTCTAGGGATCTGCCTGTTTCTACTGCCGTCACCCCTCATTGGTGGAATTAGAAACAGGTGCCACCATGCATGTTTTTCATTTGTCTTAGGGGTTCTAGGGCTTGGGTTTAGGTCCTTGTGATTGCAAGATGACTGACTGTGCTACCTTCCTAGACTCATTAAATCTCTTGTTGTTTTTCCTGTGCTGAGGATTGAACTTCGGGCTTTGTGTATGCTAGGTGAGCACTCTTGTCATTGAGCCACATCTCCAACACTTTTAATTATGTCAGATGGCTTAATGAAAGATACCTCTGCTGGAGTTCTAGTGCTTGTCATAGGGATGTATGTCAGCCCAAAGGATGAAAATCCAATTGGTGATGCCTTGGCTGCCTCAGGGATTTTCCATATGGAGTGACAGACTTGGGAGGCTCTGCTGAACATAGGACTAGACTCCATTGTGAGGCATGTGGGATTCAGAGCCCATCTTCCATTCTTCTTCTTCTACTCTTATCAATTATTAACTGGAAAGGTTATTGGAAGTGAAAACCTTGCCTGGAGTTTGTATTTCTTAAGATTTACTTCCAATAATGAATGTGGGTTTCAAGTGACTGAATCTTTCATTGACCAAGTTTTGAGCACATTAAATATTTGGTACTTTTCCCTCTACATCACATGCTAATTGAGAGATGGAGTAGCTCTAATTTTTCTGGAGCTTCAGTCTGTCATTCTCTTCCGTTAATTGATACTTGGAATCAGGAGCTGCAATCTGGAGGCAGACAGTGTTTTCTCAGATGGAGACCGGCCTTGAAGTATGTCCCCCAAGGAGCCACCTAACCTGCAAGTTAAGAGCACGCGCTCTGGAATGCAATCTCCTGGATTTAAATTACTGTTGTGTCCCTTCAGCTGCCAGTTGCTTAATTTTCTGAGCTTCACTTTCTTTATAAGGTGAGTAATAGAGTACTAACACTATCTGCTTCGTGGAATGGCGATGAGGATGAAGGAGATGATGTGTGTGGAGTGTTTGTTACAACCCAGAACACAAGGCCTCAGTTAATGATGACTGTATGACAGAATGAAGCAGGGGCTGGGAGTGCAGTCGTGTCCGGCTTTGGATTCCATTGCAAACACCCAGACAAAACAAAAGGAAATAAAACACAAAACCCAAAACAAAACAAAAAAAAAGGGAGGCGGGCAATCGGCAGTGATTTAAGAGCCATGGGGTAAATAGCAATTGTGTTATATTTGACCATTATCAACCTTCCTGCCCTGTTTTTTTACAGCCTGATGAAGTTAGCCTGCTACTGAATTGCCCTTCCCTGCAGCCACTGCTTGCTTTTCCAGCAAGCGCCAGACTCTAAACAAAAGCTGTGTAAGGTGCTGCAAAGAACCCTTCAGAGCTTAGATTGGGTCTGAGCCCAGGTGTAAGATAGCTGTCCTCATTGGCACCCTCAGGGCGCCACTGGGCATGCACAGGCTGAAAGGTCACTCTTCTCTGTCGGGGTAACGAGGACATACTTCCCGAAGGGGGTGAGGACGTTTGAGCTGGGAATGGGAAATACGTGCTTTGGGCTTTGAGACTATTTCTTTAGCAATTTTCCCTTCGGGGAGCATTTTATCACTCCTAAATCCCATAAGATAATTTTGAGGAGGTAGTGGTGCCCTCCAGTTTATATTTGAGGAAATTGAGTAGGCTGACTGACTCCCAACTAAGGTCCCATAAGTTCCTCAGATTCACACTGCTTCTTGTGGTAGAGTTGACCTTTAACTCTGGGTATTCTGATTCTGAATCTTGAACGAGTACACCGGCACCAGAGAGGTCTTTTTCTGTCTCTCTTTCTTTGAATTTTTTACAGAATTTCTTTGAGTGCAGGGGACAGAACCCAGGGCCTCAAGCATCCTAGGCAGTGTACCAAGTGAAGCGCAGTGCCAGCCTAGCAAGAGGGGATTCTTACCAGGAAGAGAACACAGGCAGAATGTCGAGTAGTTCTTCGGTGTGTCCGGGTATAGAGTGTGTACGATGTAAGAGCTAGAGGGAAGCCTGAGATTCACACAGCCTCTTTGACCAGTGAAGACACAGCTTGTGAGGTACTTGGCCCAGGCTTGTGTGGAAAGGTAGCAAGTTCCTCATGCTAGGTGAGGGTAGTCTTCTGGGGACTGGTTACTCGAGGCATGGAGGGAAGTCACGTCGGAGAAAGCAGATGGATACAGAGAGGAGACCTGTTGCTTTGGGAGCTAGGCAGTTTTCCTGGGAGGCCCACGGACTGTTGGTTAGTATTCAGATACGATTCTCCTGTGGAACCACAGGGAAGCAGGGTGGCAAGGGAGGAAGATGTGTGAGCCATTTGAAAGAAAGCCAGCGAGAGGTCTCTGTGACAGGCTGTTCTCAGTGTCTGAGGTGTATCTGGAACTCAGGAGAGAACTTCCAGTAGCCCTCAGGGCGCCCTTGGTGTGTGAAGCCTTCAGTGGACACATGCTGTTTTTCAGAATTGTCCTTGAGGTGATTTCCTGCCTGGGTAGATGCTGGTGTGAGTGAACCAGCAACATCAGTGCCTCCCAAGATCTTGTTAGAGATTCAGTGTAGAGACCTCACCTTTATGTCTACTTGAGCTAAAATTTCCATGGAGTAGGGTGCGAGGATGTTTTTTTTTATGATTACTTTTTAAAAAATGTAACTGTGTATGTATCTGTCTTTGTGTGGGTATGAAGATACATATTCTAACAAGACCTCCAGATGAATGATTTCATTTTAGGTTTGTGCCAGTCAGTGTACAGGCCCTCTGAAGTATTCTTTATGGTTCTTTACTCATGTGATGAATTCGCTATTCACAAAGCATTTATTGAATTTCTATTAAATATGCACAATACAAGGTTGACTTGAGCATGCATGCAGTCTAGTAGCTTATGGTCCAGATGTGTGAATCCACTTGTTTATAGGTAGCTACTGTAAAGAAAGAAAATGTTAAAAGTCCAGCACGTGGGGCACAGAGAATGTCTGTGACTCTGGATGGTGGGCATTTCTGTAGGGGTGTGCAGGGGCAGGTGGATGCAAAGGAGAGAAGCGTTGCATCCATTCCGGGTCATTCTGACCTGGGATTTACTGCTTCTCTGGACAGTCTATTGGCAGCTCATGGCCTCGGTGCATCCTGTTCAGCTCTTCTAGGCACCTGTTTTGGTCTACTTTATTGGCATGATCAATGGTCTAAAACTGGGCATGATTACAAAGACAAGTCAAGAAAGAGCACCCCCAGCATTTTCTTTGAGATCCATTCCTCCTAAAAGTCTGCATATCAACCATTCTGTAAAAGAAAAAAATTGATTTGTCACTGATTTTTTTTCCCCTCATTCCTCAGCCTGAGAGAAATGTAAATGTTGTACTGGCCTTTAGTGCTCTGCCTTCAAGCTTAGATTTAGCGCTGATCATTATACTTTTAGAGTAGGTTAGGTATGAAAATAGCAGCAGGTTGAAGAGTCAGAGGAAGCTGTTTGCTCTCCTCTGCTGATTTGGTCAGAGTTGAAGTACGAACATTAATACAGTCCACTTAAACAATAAAACCACTCCCAGAGAAGAAGAACTATAAACTTTAGTAAATATCAGAGATGTTAAGTGCTAAAAATAAAAGTCCTCTGCTATTGTTTGCTCTTTACAAATTGTTTGGTGGTGGTGGTGGGTGGCTAGCTACTTCTTTCCAAACATGTAAATCATTAGAATATAAGCTAGGTACTTAGGCAGAGCCATTTTTTTTTCCTAGAATGTGAACATGGTAACTTTGCTAGCCAACATCATTACATTTTTTTGCCATTGTTTAGCTTCTGAAATGTATCTCAACACCGGTCTATTTTTCTGCGCCCCTCCCCCACTCCTCCCACCCAACTTGGCAGCCAGTCTCCACTCCCCTCCAGCTGCTCACTGTACAATCATACTGATCTTTCTGAAGTTCCAAACATACTATATTGAAATGGTGTCTGAGAAATCTTCAGAGGTGGTACTTGGCTGTGGCTCAATTGGTAGAGTGCTTGCTTAGCATGCAGAAGGCCCTGGATGCCATCCCCAATAACCACAAAAACTGGGTGTGGTGGCATGCTCTTGTAATCCTAGTACTCAGGACCATTAAGCCTAGGAACCCAGACTCCGGCATCGTAGGAGGCCATGCACTTTTAAGTTTCACAGCTGGGATGCACGATCTGATAGTTTTCTCTTTTAGCTCTGGCTCCTGCTTTTAGGTCACTGCGCTTTCCTGTTGTTTTCTGTGTGGAGAATTTCTCTCTTCCCTTTTCCTTCTCCAGCTTGAAAACCACTGTTGGATACTCCTAACAGTATCTTGCTCCTTTATCAATGCTGCTTGTTACAATAACTGGAAATTGTATTAATACTTCTAGCACTAGTCAGTAGTAGAAGTCCTTCCCAAATTTTAACTTCCATCATAAATAATAGGTTTTAATGAGTACAACATTGTTTAAAAAGAAATCTGAATGGATGTATAGCCAGTCCAAATGACTGGGCCCTGTGATTTGATGAAAGTGTTCCCTGGCCACCATCAAAGTGGAATTTATTCAGATGAAAGAAACGCATTGGTTTTAGCTTCATCAGGTTGTCACCAGGAATGGTCTAACAAATAGGAACAACATACCAGCAAACAGTCTGCTTTTCATTTGTATCCAGGGTCAAATCCAGCTGGTGAATGTGGCATGAATCTGTGTATGGAAAACCTTTGCTGACTTCTCAGTTCATCTGACTGTGCATCAGTATGTCTTGTTAGAGATTCTCTAATAAGGTGCCAGAGCTTAGGTGACTTCCGCTTTGGATGGTGCTAGTTCTTGACTGGTTTGGCTTCTTCTGAGGTGGATGATGGTCAGCTTGCTGTGTGCTCACAGGCTTCCATGTGTACTTGCTTCTGTGTATAGATACCCATCCTGTGTTTAGACAGAGATGGATAGCAGTCATGTTGGGTAAGATCCCAACCTTAAAGTCCTTATATTTGAGCTTCACCTCTCTTGAACGACTCCATCTCACAAACTATTCCAGTCTGAGTATATGAGGGACTAGAACTTGAGTTTTGAAGACATAAATTTCAGTCCATACCAGTAGACATGGGAGTTTCCTCAGTTCTGTCTTTTTTTTTTTTCCTTTGTTTTCTTTCTTTTGGCAATTGGGTGTCCCAGAAGGGCATTTAGGAAAGTGATTTAGAAGGAAAAAAAATCGGGGGTCAGTCAGTAACCAGTAAGGGTCGTGGTGACAGAAACAGTGAATGGACATTAGTGTTCTGACACAGCCTATAGATTTCTATCATCCTGGCACACCATGCTCTGGTTTCAGGGAGAGATGAAGTCTGTCCGTCTGTACATGGCAGCACTGGACAAGCGTCTGTGTTGTTGTGACATGAAAAGGACACAGTGGGGCAGCTTTTTAACACCTTGAACATCGAGAGCCCCCCAGTGCTGCTGTTCTCTTGGGGCGAAGTGCAGAGACTTGGTGAGCCCAGAAATGGCAGTCTTGGTTCCTCTGTAGTGCCTAACACTGTACTTGGCATCTACCAGATGTTATAAAATGTTGGTCAAATTGAATTAATTCACTTATTTGAGCCAAATTGTTCTTCTCCAAACCTTTTATGGGTTTTATTTTCCTCGACTTTTGTTTTGTTTAATTCCCATCCTCTCTAGTTCTCCATTCTGCCTTATGGCTTCCCCCCCCCTCCCCATTCTCTTTGTAATTATCCAGTCATTTATTAAATGGAGACAAGCTTAACTAGACATTAAATAATTGCAGGTGTGCAGCTGAATTGAGCTGCTGTCCTGTAAGCGGGAGCTCACAGCTGCTTTTGTAGTGTTGGGTGATGAGATTACACTTTACCTCATTTGGTTACATGATACTTTGCATATCGCAGCACAGTGAAAGAATGTGGGAAGCTTCTGCTGCGAGGAGGGTACAAAGGCTGGTATGTTCCCAGAAAACCAACAGGAAAGGCACCAGGAGGTCAGGTCTGGAGCTTCTGCAGCCTCTGATGGTTCTTTCTTGGAATTTTGCCTTGTCCTTTGCCCGTTCCTTGGCAGGGGGCACTTGAATTGCCCTTGCTGTGGAAACAGCCTTCAGCCCCTCCCTGCTTTGTTGTTTGAGGTAGTCTTACTACATAGTCCATTCTGGCCTTTAACTGACGATTGGTAGCTCACACTGGCCTCTAACTCCTTTCCAGTCTCCAGCCCCCTTCTTTCTCCCACGTGAGTGTTGCGATTGTGGGAGGGCACCAGCAACCTAGGTTTCAACTTTCTTTTTTTTGTAGACAGTTCTTTAAAAAATTATAGTTACTTTGTGTGTGTGTGTGTGTGTGTGTGTGTGTGTGTGTAACTTGTGGGAGTCAGTTCTTCCCTCTACCATGCATGTGCTGGGGACGGAACAAAGGTAGTCCTGCTTAAGTGCCAAGCATCTTTGCCTAGGAAGCCATCTCACTGGCCTCTGGCTCCAACGTTCTATTGGCCATCTTAACTACCAAAGCAGGGCTCTTCCATTTTCTTAAGAGATCAGTGGTGGGCACCCCAGTTAACTCCCGGGCTTTCATGATGAGACTCCATCTGCATGCTTTACGTACAACTTTCCCCCGTCCATAAGATATACCGCTCTTTATGAGTATAATTTGAGTTCTAGAATTGGGGTGTACCTAGTTTGTTTCCATTGGCATGTTTTTATCATTCATCACAACTGCTAGAGGAAGACAGAAATTGTATAGTAAGTATCCAACTCCCTGTAAACCTTGAATAGGCTCTTAGTAAAGGACTGCTTGAGCTATACAGTAACCTAGTGGTTATAGCCACAAATATGCAGAATTATGTGCTAAGGATATATAAGTGTAAGAAATGTCATGCTGGGGCGGGAGAGATGGCTCAGCTGTCAAGAGCACTGACTTTCCTTTCTTTCATTCTTTTTGATATTTCAACACAGGGTTTCTCTGTGTAGCCCTGGCTGTCCTGGAACTCACCCTATAGACCAGGCTGGCCTCGAACTCACAGAGATCCGCCTGTCTCTGCCTCCGGAGTGCTGGGATTAAAGGTGTGCACCACCACCGCCTTGGCCACTGACTGTCCTTTCAAAGGACCCTGGTTCAATCCCCGGCACGCACATGGTGCGCACAACCATCTGTCCATCTGTAACTCTAGTTCCAGGGGATCCAGTGTCCTCTTCTGGTCTCTGTTGGCATCAGGCACGAAAAGTGGCATGCAGACGTATAAGCAGACAAAACATCCATATACCTAAAATAAAAAGAAAGGTTAAAAAAGGAGAAATGTCATGTCATGCTGCCGCTTGCCACCTGTGCAGTGTTGAATATGCTTTTTAAATCTCAACACACCTCCTTCCCTTTTCTCCCTCCCCCTGTGCTTGGAATTGAACCTAGGGTCTTAGGTATTAATTACTAGGTCAGTGCCCTAGCCCCTCACTGGGGCAGTCTAGGAAAGTGCTCTACTGCTGAGCCACACCCCTTACCTACCCCTCAACGGAGTATTCTAGGCACACAGTGTACTGCTGAGCCAAGTTCCCAGACTCCCTTTAAATGCCTTAAATCTTTAGTTTCCTCATGTGAGAGCTGAAGAAATTCAGTAACTATTTGAAAGCACATAGCCTTCCGGGCCTTTGTCTAGTTCCTGGGGATAATACACATGTGCACAAAACAGCTTGAATTCCATATTCTTGTGGAGTTAGTATATCTGGATCTGGTTTTTAGTATCAATTAGCCAGTGTTTATGATAAACATTAGCTAAAATGGTGACCTAAGAAGATTTCACTTGGCAGTTTCAACTCTTACCTTGTTCAGCATGTCTAGATCCTATCACTAAGTATCACAGACAGTCATCCATTGTGAGGTTTTGGATTTTTGAATCTAGACTATCACGCATCTGTGTACCTGGGCTTCTGGCTTGAGTGCAGAGCTCCTCCTGTGGGTCACTGCTGTGTAGGCTGTCTCTGGGTTTCCAGAAACAGACTTCGAACGAGGGCTGAGTGACACGTTTGATCCTTTGAATCTCTTTGTGAAAGCCAGTTTGTTCAAGAGAAGTCTGAATGGCTCAGGGAGGGCACTGTGGAGTTTAACTTAGCAAACCCTGTCTGATATCCATGCTTTGTTGATATCTGCAGAAGCACAAGGAGGAAAAAAAGAAAAATCCCAGGGTGTCAGATTGATCAGCTTTCCTAAACTGTTTATCATGGGTGGCCGGAAGAACAACCTTTCCAAACTTTCTCTTCTCCTGGATGACGAATAAAAACAAAGACACTGGCAGTCTCTCAGGCCCTCTGATAGCATGCTGAGGTGGGAGTCTGGTGTTCAGTCATGGATGGTGTTAGTGATCAAACTTCACTTCTGTTTGGAGGAGTGTGGTGGATGTCATCAGTCAGTCTGCAGTGAGCCAGTCTGGAACGCCTTGGCACTGGTCCCTTGAGTGGTGCCCGAGGATGTTAGTCACTTGCTCTCACCCTATGCTAAGTTATTTTAAGAAATATGTCTGATTAGAGTTAATACCTCACTGTGCAGTGACAGTATGCATTCCTGAGTTCTGCTTTTTCTAACAGAGAAGTGGTGGTATAGGAGAGTAAAGAAAGGCATGCTTGGTGGTTTGTTAGAATTTTGATTTAGATAATGTCCTAGTTGGCTTCCTGTTGCTATGGCAAACACCATGATCAAAAGCAACCAGGGGAGGAAAGGGTTTATTGGCTTACAGGTTAGATAGAATCCATCATGGAGGGGAACCAGAGCAGGATCTCCAGACAGAGATCATGGAGGAAAGCAGCTTACTCGCTGGCTTCTTCTTCTTCTTTTTTTTTTTTCTTAATAGAATCCAGGACCATCTGTCCAGGGTTGACACTGCCCAGGATGGGCTGGGCCCTCTCACGTCAATCATGAACCAAGAAAATGCTCAATATGCAAACTTGCCTACAGCCCAGTGTGGTAGAGACATCTTTTCAGTTGTCCTTTCCTCTTCAAAGATGACACTACCTTGATTCAAGTTGAAAACAAAACAAAACCAAACCCAACTAACTGGCCAGACACTCTATGCTGTAGATTTTGATTTTTTTCAGAATGTGGGATTTGGTTTTTTTGAGAGCCCATTGAGAAGTCTCTCTGACATGTAGTCAGCCCTACCGGAATTTTTCCCATTGATGGCAATACAGACATGAAAGTTTTTAATGGAAGCCAAGAGGAAGCCATTGCAAGGTTGTTTATGAGAGTTACTAAATAGCTCAGACATCTCTGGTGACTTAGCTGTTGGCCTTCACTACCTGGGTGGGTGCTTGGCAAGGAGAGTGTACTTACTTTCCTGCTGAGAGCCAGGAAAGTGACACAAAGCCAGATGCCATGGGGATTGTTGCAGTGAGCAAACTTAGCAGGATTGTTGCACAAGATTGGCAAGTGTCCAGATTTAGAATGACTGCCTTGGAAGAACTGGCTTTAGGGCAGAGAGGAAAGGTTGAGACAACTTTCTTCCTTCTCGGTGGCTTTACCCTTCCTTGCTAAACCTGACCGAGGCTCTTTTGTGTCTTTCCCACATCTGGTTTCAAGTACTTGGTATGAATCCCAGGAGGGAGCTTTGTATGGATGCTTTGTATCAATCGCAAGACACCTGTGCTCCTGGGCAGGTGAAGTTACAGTTGTTCGTAGAGGAGTAAGTTAGCCTGTGCAGGAGGTGACAGAGAGTGGAGTTGTGTAGTACCATTGGAAACTTTTCACTCAGTACCACCTTTCCTGTAACTTTTCACTATCAGAGTTGAGTAAGTCTCACCTGTCTGATTTCATAGTTTGGGTAAGTTTAACACATCTGTGATTCCTTCAAAACACCGAATTTCTGAAGACACCCATGTCAGCATCCAGTAGTACCAGTAGCAGGGTGCTCTTGCTTTGAGTCTGTTTTGACTGGAAGCATGCTCTGCCACTGTGCAAGGGCCAGAGCGGGGTTTCTCTTTGGGTGTACTCTTCTTGTCATGAAGATTTTCTGTTTTCGTTAAGTAAAATACAGCCAAACTGTCAACTTCACTAAAGGAAGAGCGTGAGAGAATCAGAAATGAGCAAAATGCTACCCCTGTGTCTCAGAATACGTTCATGCTACCTCAGAGCAGTGCCTGTTGAACAAATACAATATGTTGCTTCAATAACATCACACACAGTCCCATTTCTGTTTTAGTTTCCCTCCTTTAAAAATTTCTGGGAAATACCAGAACCTTCCCAAGTTAACTAAATAAACCAACATAAGTTTGAAATGATTTAAAGTCATCTGGAGCCAAAGATTCTAACCTTTACTATTTGGGGGACTTTTCTGCTGAAGGACATCCCTCTAAATTGCAGGAAGATCCTTTTTGCTCCCCATTGTCAAAAATTAAAGGACAACTAAACTGAATAAATTGTCTAATTTGCAGGAGTAATTTCTAAATTGTTCCTTTATATACTTTACTTACACAAGCTTGCCACTGAGTATCACTGAGAGCTACAGTTTGTCAGGGTTTAGCTCTTAATTAGCTTATGAGATTGCATGCTTTTGAAGCTGGATACCACAGGTTGTTGGCTAGTTTTCCAAAAGCAATTAAAATGCCCACTGTTATAATTAAGCTTGTTACTCGTTGTATGCTCTAGTTATAAAATGTATTGGCAATTAAGGAAATGTAGACTGAGGCATTTGGCTTGGCTCTTGGAGATGTAGGAGAGTGGCTTCTACCTTGGTCTCTGAGGAGAAGATTTAGGTTCCTCAGTCATATTGGAGTACCTTGAGTATTTATCGTTGTACCTTGAATAGCAATAGCTACAGATTACTGTGTGCAGCTGAAGTGTGAGAATGAGTTTATGATGGTGTCCCAACAGATCAAAAGTAACCCGAAACTCATCGTTCAGATGGCGGTCTCTTAGCCAAGAGGCCTTCATAGGAAACATAGCCTTCATCTTTAAGAAGATGGCTTGACCCTGAAGGAAAATCTGTTTCAATCTGTTAAACTGTGACTGCTGCCCCACCTCCCATTTCTCTTGTTGAATTTCACTTTGGTTACTGAATAGGAGGTGTGAGGGACTTGTCACAGGATTAACGTAGTTATGTCTGCTGACTGTACAGCAGTCCAAGCTGTTACAGAACAGTGAGATTTGGCTTGTGGGAGAAAATTTGATGGTCATAGTTAGTCTCCATGGCAATACAGACTTAGTGGATTGTTTGCATGTATAATTCCTTCTGTCACTTCACTGACGTTTTGTGTGTGTGTGTGTGTGTGTGTGTGTGTGTGTGTGTGTGTGTGCGTGTGTGCGTGTGTGCCTTAACACCCCAGAATAATAACATGGTGGCTGAGCTATGGGACTTACAAGTTATTTTGTGGCCAGGTAAAAATCATCACATAAAGTCCTGTTAGTTTTTCTTACTTCTTTTGAAATTCCTTCAACACTCATGGAAGAAAATGGACCACTTATTTTATGTGGTTCCATCCCATTGCTTTGGCCTGTTTGTGCCCTTAGGCAATTAACATGAAAATGAAGACTTAGAAATGAGTTTAACATTTAGAGCAGGGCCTGAGCTAGGCTTCACAGGACATTAGAATCAGAGAAGAGAAAAGGGCAGGTGTTCTGTAATTACTATTTGGTTTTGAGGACTAGTGGAAAGATTGGGTCTTATTTTAGATTTACTTCTATCCAGAGTTCCTCTAAGGTTATGATTAATATTATAAATTATTTTCTTTATTGGTCTTAGAGATTAGAATTATCAGAGGAACACTTTTCTTGGAAAACTACCGTTCATTTGTGGTTCTCTGGATATTTCTGTGTTAAGTCTACAATGTATTAGTGTAGAATCAATTTAAAGGCTTGTGGGTCTAAGGACATTTGCTCATTGGTTCCTTTAAGTCTATTTATACAAGCCTTTCTGGTGCTTCCTTTGTAGCATAGTCTCCACAATTTATTTCTAGCCTTGTAAGAATGGAGGGGAAATTACCAAATTATTAGGTTGGTTCCTTATTTGAGTTCTGCCATTTTCCCTCTGTACAGAATGAAATAAAATCAGTCTTTGCTGCAATCCTGTGAGAAAAGATTACAGGGTCTGGGGAAACGACTGTTTTCAAAGAGTGTATTTGTATTGAGCATGAAGTACCCGTTTAGTGTGGTAGTTTATGGTAAAAATACAACATCATTATCATAAAATCATATACCCCAAAGGAGATGTGACTGTATGGTGAGATTCACTTTTCAATATTAAAAACAAATACCCCCCAACAAACATAAGCATAGTTTCTAATATGCCCAGTAGTGTTGCTTACAGGCCAGGCGTCAGCCTTGATGGCCTTTCCTCTGGAAGCTGTTTTTACTCTTTCCATTGAGGAACTTGCCCCTTGCTGGTGCTCCACAGTGCTCCTTGAGTCTGTCCGCACAGCATTTCTGGTGCTGTTTGATTTGTTTGATTGCTCTGTTTGACTGTCAACTATTAAAACATAAGCAGAGAGGCTATCAAACTGTGTTTTTTTAAAGTTTTAATTCCCTCCCTTTCTCTGCTCGCTCCTTCCCTCGCTCCCTCCTTCCCTCCATTCTTCTGTCCCAAGTTTTTCTTTCTGTCCATCTGTCTGTCCACCCATCCTTCCGTCCCTCCCTTCCTCCCTGCCTTCCCCTCTCCCTCCCGGACAGGGTCTTACTGTATAACCCTAGGCTATCTGTCCTGGAACTCATTGTGTAGACCAGGCTGGCCACAAGCCCACAGAGAACTGCCTGCCTCTGTCTCCTGAGTGCTGGGACTAAAGGTATGTGCCACTCACCCAGCCCTTAATTTTCTTTTTATTAACACATATTGTGGGGGATTTGAATGAAAATAGCCCCCATAGCCCCACAGGGAGTGGCGTTATTGGAGGTGTGGCCTTGTTGGAGGAAGTGTTTTACAGGGGGTGGGCTTTGAGATTTCAGAAGCTCAAGGCAGGCCCTGGGGCACTCTTTCTTCCTGCTGCCCACTGATGCTGATGTGGAACTCTGCTGCTTCTCTAGCACTGTGTCTGTCTGTATGCCATCATACTCCCTGCCAAGACAATAATGGACTAAACCTCTGAACCTGTAAGCCAGCCACATTTAATGTTTTCTTTTATAAGAGTTGCTGTGGTCACGGCATGTATTCACAGCAATGAAACACTAAGACACATTTGTTTGTGTGTCTGTATGCCCCACCTATCTGGATGCATTTGAAGGCCAGGAGCCGATGTTGGATTCTTTGGAGCTGAGTTACAGGTAGTTGTTAGTTGCCCAACATGGGTGCTGGGAACTAAACTCAGGGCCTTTGAAAGTATAGCAAGTGCTTTTAATCACTAAGCCATCTCCCCAGCCCAAAGGCCATGCCCTTTAGAGACCCTTTTGCTTCTTTTTAATAAAAATTGAAATGCGTTTGATATGCAGAGCTTCTGATTATGTGTTGTGCATGTGTATAGTACAGAGTAAGTTTTCACACAGTGTTTACTTATGTAACCATCCCAAAGCAAGGATAATGAACCTATCTGACACACTTCAAAGTTTCTTCTTCGTAATAATTTCTCAGTATGTCTATTCTCTATTGGTAACCACTCATCTGCCTTCTCTCACTGTGGATATAAAATGGGTACGTTGGATGCATTTCTAAAAATTTTATGTCGCCGGACGGTGGTGGTGCACGCCTTTAATCCTAGCACTGGGGAAGCAGAGCCAGGCGGATCTCTGTGAGTTCGAGGCCAGCCTGGGCTACCAAGTGAGTTCCAGGAAAAGCGCAAAGCTACACAGAGAAACCCTGTCTCGAAAAACCAAAGTAAATAAATAAATGAATGAATGAATATTTTGTGTCAATGAAACCTCATAATATACAATGTTTTATTTCATTAAACATAATTATTTAAATAGTGATCCATGTAGAGGTATGTTTGAGTGTGCATGTGTCCATATGTGCATGCAGATGGGCACATGTACAGACATATCCATGCATCCACTCATTCACGAGATAGTTATAAATAAAGCTGCTATAAATATCCATATGCTTGTCTTTGTATGGACACATGCTTTTGTTTCTTTTGAGTAAAAAGCTAGGGTAGAATGGTTTGATTATATTTAAGTTGGTTTAACAGTAGAAAAATGATCAGTTTCTGAAGTGTTTTGCGTTTTACTTTTTCTACTAATAGTGTATAATAGTTTTCATTTCCTTCACACTATTGCCAACACACCTAATAAGGTGAAAACTTCAGAAATTTTAGCCGTTCTAAATAACTATATGATGCCAGATAATGATTGTACATGACTTTAATCCCAGCACTTGGGAGGCAGAGGCAGATGGATCTCTGGGTTCAAGGCCAGTCTGATCTACAGAGTGAGTTTCAGGACAGCCAAAACTATACAGAGAAACCCTATTTTGAAAAACACAAACAAACAAACAAACAAACAAACAAACAAGAAAGCTATATGGTGAGATCTCATGGTGGCTTAAATGACCTTTTCCATATGACTAATGATGTTGGACATCTTCTTGTGCACCTGTTTTCCATGCGTCTTCTTCGACAGAGCATCTATTAAAATATTTTGCTGGTTCTCAAAATTCTGGTATGTTTATGTGGCTTTATTTTAAGGATTAATTTTTACTTATTAATTTGTGTGTTTGTATGTGCATCTCTGTGTGAGTGTATGGCACGTGTGTGTGAGGCTAAGACAGTGTTGTTTATCTTCCGGAGCTGGAGTTATAGATGGCAATGAGCCATCTAATGTAGGTGCTAGGAACTGAACTTGGGTCCCCTGGAAGAGTAGGATGTGTTCTTAGCTACAGAGTTATTTCTCCAGTCCTAGTTCAAATGTTTTGGCGGATGTTTGGTTTGAAGTTATATTTCTCTAGCCTGTGGTTTGTATTTTCATGCTTAACAGTGTCTTGTGAAGAGCAAGAGTTTAGGATTAAAAACCTAACTCATTCAGTACCCATTTTCTTCAGGCAGAATGCTAGAAATGTTGGCAATGAAGAAATGAATCAGAAGTCTCACATTTTGATGAAGTCCAAATATCAATGTGCTCTTTATGAATCATGCTTTTGGTATCAAGCACTAAGAAATCTGTCTGAAAGTCACAAAGTTGTTTTTAAAATAGAATGTTTAGATTGTTAGCTTTTACATTTTGGTCTGTGATTCATTCTAAGTTTTTCCTACATGGGGAAGTATGGATTGAAAATACCTTTCCCCCCATATGGATAGCCAGATGTTGGAACATAATTTGTTGAAGAGACTATTATCTCTTTCCCATGAAGCTTCCTTTGCCCTTTTGTCAGACGTGAGATGCCCATATATGCCCCTGATCTTTTGAAAGGTTCTCTGTTAGGTTTAGTGTCCATCCTTTCTTAAGTGAAACGTCAACAGGCATACCGGAAGTAGAGTGAAGAGAGGAGAAGGAAAGCTTGAGGGATGGTTACCAAGACGGTGTCTCTTCAGAGGAACACAGGGCTTTCATTTGGGAAGGTCACAGATATTCATTCATACAGGACAGCCTCACTGTTCCGTGTGGAGATGGATGCGTTCTGGAGCATGTTCACTGTATATAAGCAAGCTTCTTCATGTTCATTAAATGGTAGACTCAGGACTGGAGCGATGGTCCAGGGATTAAAAGGGGCCTGATGATGCTCTTGTGCAGAATTCAAGGGTAGTTCTCAGCACTCACTGCAGGAAGCTTGCAAAGTAACCTGTGATTCCAGAGCCAGGGAACACAATGCCCCTTTCTGGCCTCCTTGGGCTCTGCACTTTTGCAACAACCCTACCCACACATATGCCCACACTTTAAAAATATTAAAAATAAACCCTTTAAAAAATGGGTGACAGGAACGCCTCTGGGCCCATTTCATTCAGGCAACATTCTTCCAACATGTCCTCCCGCCCCCAGTCCTTTGCACAGTGAATTGTTTACTGTGAACACATTCTCTCTTTGCCTGCTTGTGCGTGTTGGGAGGCTACTACCGTTTAAGAGCATAGTCACTCCATTGTAACAAATGCTTATCAGTTAGTTTTGTAGAATTTCAGAGTTTGAAGAAATCCGGAGTGCTCTCTGCCAGCCTTTCAACCCCATCATCTTCTTGGTGCTGAGTTGGAATGGCCTGCCTTTGCAAGTAACCCTGATTTTGTATTTATTAGTTCCTGCTTTGTAATGAGGGAAGTCTCTCGGCGGATTTCTAGAACCTACTGGTTCTTGTTCTACTCTGCAGAGCCATATTGAAAAAGATAGTTTTCCTTTTTCACACTTGAAGCTCTGGGGTTTTAAAGGACAGCTGTCCTAGGTCTTTAACTGAGTCTCCTATGAAAGTGTTTGACATCCTGGGTTGTTATCCCGAGTTTTAGAGAACACAGAGGATAGGCCAATGCAGTGCTTCTCCTAATGCTTTGACCCTTTATGTTGTTGTGACATGCCTCCTGAACTATAAAATTATTCTCTTGCTGCTCCATAAGTGTAATTTTGCTACTGTTAAGAATTGTAATGTAAATATTTTTGTAGATAGAGGTTTGCCAAAGAGGTCACGACCCATAGGTTGAGAGCCAATGGACTAATGGTAGAGTTAATGGGAGCTTTAACTGCCAGGGGAGTTGTCCCGCAGAGGACACTAAGATCTTCACCATGACTATAGGAGAAGGAATTTCAGGCTAAAGAGATTGGAGGTACCTGTCTTAACCTCCTGGTTTGGTGTCAGGAAACCTGTCAGGACCCCCTGAGGTAGTGTAGTGGACCGAAACGGGAAGACGAGGGAGCGTTTCCCTTGAGATGCATAAGATGAGCCTTCAACTCCAGCGTTTGTCTGTTTTGTTTAAGGAGCTCCTCTGAGTTACATGTTGTGCTTAAAGCATTCTTGTCATTGCTTGTCATCTGCCTGGTTCCTAGATCTCCCCATTGTGTTGGTTCATTGGAGGTAAGGCATCATCGTGACTGCTGTTAATCACAGGGGAAAGAGTATGGCTCAGGGCTTTATGATGGAAGGGAAACAGTGGTGTAGCACAGAATAATTAATGGTAAATGGAATGACAGTTTGATTCCCTGCTAGGGACCCTGGCATTGTTGAAAAGGGAAAAAATTCCCTTTATTCTTTCATAGACAGAACAGCTGTAATTTTGGTTGGGTGGAATCCAATTAAAAGGAAATGACATGCAAATTGATGATCAGACAGTCTGAGCATCATAGTTCAAGAAGACTTCTGGAAGAAATGGCAGAGTTTAGTGTAATTGGGCATGGTAATGTTTGTAAGAAAAATGGAAGAGAGTAGGTTGGCTGAGGATTTGTAGTCCGGTATCTCTGCCAGGAGAGAGGAGAGACTTGTTTGAAGGACTTGGGATTAGCAAGTTTCTTCCTTAATTTTGGAGATAGGGTTTTACATAGCTCAGGCTGCCCTTAAACTTAAGATCCTCCTGTCTCAGCTTTCTGAGTAGCAAGATTATAGGCACATGCCACCACGTCATGCTACTAATCATATTGATTGATATATTTGAGCTGAGATCTATACTTTAAGAATTACAGCCTAAGAAATTGTAAAGGAACCCCTTGAGGGTTATCTGTTTTCAAGCTGGTGGCGATTAAACATAAAATTCTCAAGACTCTATAGGACAGGAATCAAAGGCTAGCTCTTGGCAAAATTTCTTTGTACAGGCATGCTTCATTTGATATAATGATGTGTTCTCAAAGATCTGTGTGAGAATTGACTCCCAAATTTAGGATGAAATAGAGACTTCGCCATTTGTAATGCTATTATGAATCATTTGTTGAAGTGAGAAATTCTTTCTTAACCAAAGTCATGCCCAGTTTATCTTTTGAGTAAATTCATAAATTCATGTATTAGATACGCTTAAAGGTATTTTTCTTTGAAGTGAAATAATGCTTAAATAGCATTTAAGGTCTAGAATGATAGGATCAAAACAGTTTTTAAGAGGTCAGTACATTGCTTTTAAGGGGGAAGTATGTAGCTGAGGATGACCAGAAGTAGGGTTCTGCTGTTTATATGGGACAAGGAGCAGGCTGTCCAGTGTCTTTGGAGGGAGATTTGCTAGCATCTCCAGTGAACTACAGACAAAATGAGTATGAAGTAGTTTTGGGTAAGGAAGAAACAGGACCACAGTATTGACTAGCAGGGCTTCATTCTGAAGAAAGCCCAAGACAGTGAAATGGAGTTCACCCTGAGAAAGTTGCAGAAGTTTGAGAAGTTAAGAAAAAACTTGACTAGGCTGCAGCAGCCCCAAGAGGAGCCTCCAGTGGGTGATGAGAGCGGTTTGGAGGCAGCCAGGGAGCTTGTCCTTGTGCTGGTCAGCATAACAAAGGGCATTGAGAAAGGCACAGTGTTGTTGGACCAGGCCGAGGAGGAACAAGAGTTTCAGCATTCGATATAAAGTGTGGGATTTTCACTTCTTGTTGTCTCTCCCTTGTCCCCTCCTGTTGAGTGCAGCTCGAGGCTCATCCTTTCATTTTATTCAGGGATGTGCCGCAAGCCTCCTTCTGAGGGATACCTTTAGGGACTGTCCTCTCTAAGGGGACTTTCCTGCATAACGTTGAGTTCTGCCTCATGTGGTTTGATAAATACTTCACCCCTGTTCACCACTGGGAGTAAATTCCATGAGAGTTAGGCCCCATTACTTACATTAATACTTTTTTCTCCCCCAATTTTTAGTGTGTGTGTGTGTGTGTGTGTGTGTGTGTGTCTGTCTGTCTGTCTGTCTGTCTGTCTGTCTTACAGGAGACAACTTGTTGGAGCCACTTCTCTCCTCTCTCTGCATGAGTACCAGAAATTAAACTCAGGTTGTCAGGGTAGGTGGGAAGTTCCTTTACCCACTAAACCACTTTGCCAGCCCCATTTCCTTCCCCCTCCCCTCCCCTCTTTTCTCCCTTCCTCTCCCCTTTCCTCCCCTCCCCTCTCTTCCCTCCTTTCTAATTTTTTTTTTCCCCTGGAGGGGGCAAGATCTTTCAAGCTCCATCTGGCTTCAGACTCGTTGTGTAGCTGAGGATGACCTTGAACTTCTGATTATCCTGCCTTCACCTCTCACGTACTGGGATCGCTTGTGTACACCTAGCTCAAGGCTAAGCTTATTTTTGATATCACTATATTCCCAGCAGTTGATTTATAAAAGTCTGTGTGTAGAATGAAATTTGGGGGTTTTTCTTGTTTGTCAGTTATAATCAGAGCTGGGAATAAAAAGGGAATACAGCTCCTGTCCTGTATTACATAACTCATTACATAATAATGATCATTCTGACACTCTGTTCATAGAGTACTATGAGCTTTCGGAAATGAGCTGGGGGTAGGTCCTGAATAATAAATGAGAAGTTTTGTTCAAAGAAGGAAAGTTTAAGCTCTCAAAACAAGTTAGGTTTAGGACTGAGTGTTGTTGAGGAGTCCTTGAATAGTTCTTTGCTAGAGTTTAGGTGCACAGAGAAGCACTCCAGAGAGGGTGGTTAGGGAAGGCCTTCGAAATACATGTTGAGATCTGACCAGGAGAATGATTGAAAGGTAGTTAGGGCCTTATCTTTTGGAAAGGGGTGGTCCACAAACTCTTCAAGTCTGTATGCACCACTCTCCAAATACAGAGCTTAGGATGGATTAGAAGGAAGGGTATAGCAGTGGCAGTAGTGTAGGGATGTGACATTCCCAGTTGTGAATTTTATGACAGAGCTTGGGATCCCTAAGGTGGGAACAAATTCTCTGTTTATGGATAAATAGCAACACTGTATGTATATAGGTGGTGGCTGAGCGTAGGTGTAGTTCTTGGAACTGCCATTTTTTTTTTCCTGGTTAGAGGTAAAGCTATGTCACTGGGATACTAGAAGAGGTGGCCCTAGTTTTCTTTTTATTGCTGTGTTAAAACACCATAATCAAAAGCAACTTGGGGAGGAAAGAGTTTCTTTGTTTTACATGTCCCAATAATGGACCATCTTGAAGAGAAGTAAGGGCAGGAACTCGAGGCAGGAACCAAATCAGAGACCATGGAGAATCACTGCTTACTGGCTTACTTCCCTTTCTTATACCACCACCTCTTCCTTAATTATATATATATGTGTGTGTGTGTGTGTGTGTGTATATATATATATATATATATATAATTATATGTATATATAGTGTGTGTGTATGTGTGCAACCCGAGTCTATTTAGTGCTGCTTCCATGTACATGTGTTTAGTTTGACTTCTTAGAAATGGATAACCTGTCATTGAGCTCACCCTGGATAAAACTGATTCTCCCTCTCCAGTAGTCATTGATTTTGACTGTAGCTCTTTATTTAGGGGTTGGACCTTAAGAAATTTCCCTCCTTGATGGATCTTGTTTAGGCAACCGTATTGTTAAGATTTCATGAGTTCAGATGTGCTGTCTGTCATGTCTAGAAGACTGTGTCTAGCAGGAGACATCCTTTGGTTCTTGGTCTTTCCATGCCCTCTTCTGTGATTTTTCCTGAACCTTGGCTGTGGGAGTTGTGTTCTGGAAGGGCAGCCCACCGTCACGTATGCCTCTGCATTTTGAGCAGTTACAGATCTCTGTAGAACCTCAGTAGATGGATTCTTACTACAGTTAAGTAGCTCTGTGATCTTGGGTAGTTCATTGGCCTGTACTTGTGTTCCTTTCAAAGATGGACTTCGTTGAGGTTGGAGATACAGAGCTCAGTTGGTAGAGTGCTTGTCTACAATGTCTGAGTCCCTGGGTTCAGCCCCTAGCACCACAGACAAAACAGGAAATGGAACTTTGTTGGTGAGGTGTACATTGTTGATGTTCAGAACAACCTATGATGTTTGGGAAACTATTTCTACTATTTCCATTTGACATATCGGGTGATAGTAGGAGTCCTTTGCTTTCTGAGAAGTTCAACAGTTGCCCCCCTTTCCCTCTGGAACATGTCAGTGTCAGAAAGCACCAGATCTACTTACGGGAGGAAATCCTGACCATTTCCAGGAGGTAGCCTGCAGTGTTTGGCAGAGACATTACAAGGATGGCTCTTTGCCTCTTGTTACTTCCCATCAGAAGACATTTAATTTCAGCAGCTGATGAGAGCTCTGGTAGAGCCAGGAAAAAGCAAAGCATCGGGAGATAGCATTCCCTGCTCCCAAAGGCTGCCCGGCATTGCATTACCACCAACACTGTCATCGACACTCACAAAGCTGGTCAGGAAACCTACCCCTTAGCCTTGGACATTCGAAGCAGAACTTGGTTCCTGTGTGAAGGAATATGGAATGTAACCTAGGCTGTAAGACTCTTTGAGACCTTTGCAGAAATTAGAGGAAACCTTCTATATTGGAATAAGTTCCTATCTCTGGGGAAGGGGAAAGTTAGTTATATTTAAAAGATGGGTTTGGTAGGGCTTTGCTCAGGAGAGTAGCAGACTATTGTAGTGACTAATGTTTAGTTCTGAAATCTGACTGCCTACTTCCCAATTTGAGCATCTCCATTGTTAGTCGTGTGACCAGGGCCAGATTTCTTCATTTGTACAATTGGGATGGTAATGCTACCTGTCCAGAGGTGTGTGTGGAGACTGAAAGCAAATGTGTGTGGGTCACTTATGTCGAGTGCTGAGAACAGAGCTGGAAACAGAGAAGGCTAGCTCTTGTAATTCTTGGCGGTCTCATTGGTGTTGGATTTCATAAAGCCTTACAAGGAACCTTGGCTAAAGCCAGGCCTTTTCTGCCTACGGTGTTCCACAACGACAAGTCAGAAAATGACTTGGTGGCAGGCTGCTACAGACTACTTAAGGGTGTAAGTAGTGGACTTTTGAACTTCACACTCCAGGCTACTGACATCGGAGAGGGGCAGCTCATTACACTCTAGTGGGAGTTTAGTGAAATGGATGAGTGATCCTAGTCTTGCTTCTTGGGCTATGACAGAAAGCAAGCCAAGTAGGCTGGGTGGTCTGGGAGTCACCTGCCAGACCAGACACTTGGGACTCTGTGCTGCAAGGTGGCGAGGAAGACACAGGTGGAATCAGTCTGTGGAGGCCTCTCGTGGACAGGTTGAATCTAGCACACGAGCATACCCAGCACATTGCTTGGTGTAAGCAAGAGATTGTGTTAAGTAAAGGCAAAAGGACGCGTTTTGGATACAAGTAGTCTTAGCTCTGTGGGTGAGCCGTGTTTCCTTTCTGAGAATGCTTAGTTTCTTGGTTCATATGTATTTATTTTCACTCCTCAACTCTCTATAATAGTTTTATAAGCTTTCAGTAACTGAAAAAAGTGTTGCAGAACCACCTGATATAGATGGTATTATCTACTTTTCTGTTGCTATGATAAAATATCATGACCATGAGCAACTCGAGAAAGAGAGGGTTTATTTGGTCTTAAGCACAGTTCCAAAGAGTCCAGAAAGGCACCGAGTGGCAGCAGGATCTGGAAGCTGGCTGATCACATTTTCATCCACATGTAGGAAACAGTAAAAGAGAACAGAAAGTGGGGTGAGTCTATAAGCCCTCAAAGACGGGTCACAGTGATCGATATACTTCGTCCAGTAAAACTCCACTTCTTAAAGGTTCCATGGCCTCCCCGGACAGCATCTCCAACTTGGGGACCAAGTTTGCAAATTGACCCTGTAGAGGACATTACTCATTCAAACCGCTACATAGACTTGGGCAGATCTGTATATTGAGTTTTTGTTGTTACTTCGAAGAAGTTCCTGTTCAAAAGTCCGTGAAGCGTTTCATCCCTGGGCTGGTGAAAGAATTGTCTCTCCAATCTCTTTGTTTCCTTTTCTCATTGTAAAATGTAGTCCAGAGGGCTGCTGTTGTCTCATGATTTTTGGAATCAGCACTTCTGCAGAGAAATGAAAACAGTGCACTTTTAAAGGCACAGAGAGCAAAATTACTGTACCATCAGGATTCAAGGTTACGGAATTGGTTAGCTTTCTGCTTTGTTTTGCTGAGCTGAATGAAAAAGATTTGATTGAGTGTTACTGCTTAGCGATAAATATTAATAGGCTCAGAATCCCTCAGTCATTCCTCTCCCCAGATTCACAAAAGAATTTCATATTATGGTTTCAGACTCGGGTGCTAAGTGTCCACCGAACATGGACGTGAACAATGAATTGGGTAACTGGATTCAGGACCCTTCATTATCAGTCAAGGAGCAAGTGGGGTGGGAATGCTTGTCAAGAGTAGGTTCATTCTTGATTCTTTATTTATAGCAGCCCCCCACCACCACTTTTATCTTTTGAGACAGAGTTTCTCTGTGTAGTTTTGGTGCCTGTCCTGGATCTCATTCTGTAGACCAGGCTGGCCTTGAACTCATAGAGATCTGCCTGGCTCTATAGTTCCATTTTAATGATTTGTTACAATTCAGGTAAATATCCAGCAACTGCTAAGATCTTTTAAAATGGTACGTACGAGAAATAATGTTAGAAAAAGTCATCAAAAATTGGAACTTACAAAGAAGACTTTAGGGTTGAAAATTAACTAGGCAGAATGCTTGCCTAGTATTTGTGGAATCCTAGAATCCCATCCCTTGGGAAGTAGGGGCAGGAAGATGATAAGTTCAGAATCATTTCTGGCCCCATAGTGGGGCTGAGGCCAGCTCCAGCTATGACCCTATCTTAAAGTACCCAAACTCCCAAAGATTAGTAGATTTAAATGTTTGTAAACTTTTTTGGTTTTGTTTTGTTTTTCAAGACAGATATTCTTTGTGAAACAGTCCTGGCTGCCCTGGATCTCCCCCTGTAGACCAGGCTGGCCTCGAACTCACAGAGATCTGCCGGGCTCTGCCTCTCAAGTGCTGGGATTATAGGCATCTGCCACCACTCCCTGACTGTTTGTAAACTTTTAATATTCTACAGAGAAGAATTTGTTAGGGTTGACAGTTCCTAGTACCAAACATACCTTCACAACATTTAAAATGCACTTTCATATCTTGTTTTGAGGAGATCGGTAATTCTGTACTGTTATTCTCTATCCCAGTTGATTTGGCTTTGGAGAAATGACATGGTGCTGTGGTTTCTTTCTGATCAGACATACTTAACTGTATGCCTGGGTTTATCAAGACGAGTGAATGGTGATCCCAGCCCTCATAAAGCCCTTTAGAGTCAGGTAGGAAATTTAAAAAGGAAACAAAAATGATCGTGTGACTTGTGCTGTAGACAGTCTATGGTTTCCAGTGGAGTGACTACCATATAGTGTGTGCCGAATAAACCTTTTCCTCCCCAGCTTGCTTTTGGGCATGGTGTATCATCACAGCAATAGAAACCCTAGCTAAGACAGCTTCTAAAGTGTTCTGGGACTCACTGTGTAGCCCAAGCACCATCATCCTAACTCTGCATCTGGAGTATTGGTATTATAGATTAGTATGCCCCATGTCTTATCAATTATTGGCTATACCTTCTACGAGTAATCACATTTTGATTCCTAGTACCATAGCTTAACTCTTCCTGTTCTGGAATTAAATATAAGTGTCATCATCAGGCCCTATACATCTGGTTGTTTGGTTAACAATTTTTCTAAGTCGATTAATATTGTACACCTGCCATTTGTTTATTACTGAGTAATTATAGGTAATTGTATAGTAATTGTATATACCTCCATTGTATAGGTATACAAAAGTTTTTTTTTAACAATTTTTCTGTTGATAGACATTTGCGTTGTATCAGCTGTTAACTACTAATTATAAAGCTGTAATGATCAGTCACATCCAAGCTCGGACGTTTTTTTTTTTTAATGGACAAATATCTTCATTTCTTTATTGTAAGTGCTTAAGGCTGGAATTGCATCACAGAATATGTAAGTACGTGTTTCACTTTATAAGAAATTGTCATACAGGATTCCAAAGTGTTAGTATTTATACCCTCATTGTGTTAACATCCTGGCTGCTTTATATCCTCAAATATACTGGGCACATGCTCACTCATTAATCTTTAATATTACAAGAGTATGAAATGGTTTTTCATTGTAGTTTTAATTTGTACTTTCTTGATGATTAATGATGGTGAATATTGTCTTCTTCTTCTTCTTCTTCTTTTTTTTTTTTTTTTTTAAGTTTTTCGAGACAGGGTTTCTCTGTGTAGCTTTGCGCCTTTCCTGGAACTCACTCTGTAGACCAGGCTGGCCTCGAACTCACAAAGATCCGCCTGCCTCTGCCTCCCGAGTGCTGGGACTAAAGGCGTGCGCCACCACCGCCCGGCCCTCTTCTTTTTTTTTTTAATTTTAATTTTTTTGAGGTGTTTTGCTCACTGTGGTTACTTTATTTTTATTTATTTTTTAAGACAAACTCTTAGATTGTAGCTCAGGTTGGCTTCAGACTCAGGGTCCCCATGCCTCAGCTCTTCTGTGTCCTGCAATTACACAGGACACCACCATGCCTATCGATAAAAATTCTTTGATTTCTCCTGTCTCTTCTTTGGTTTTCTATTGATTGTTTTTGGTGAACAAAAGTTTTTCAAGTTCTGATGGGGAGAGTTCATCTTACTTTCTGTTACATGTTTCTTTTATGCCCACTCTGAGAAATCTTTATTTTCCCTAGGTTAACAGAAATTTTTTTTTCTACAAGCTTAATTAACTTGTTGTGTGATCCGTTTCAGGATTTTAATGTGTGATGTAAGAGTAAAGGTTTGTTTCCCTTTATACTTTATCCAGTTTCTCTGGTATTGCTTTTTACCTCCCTCCCATTGGATATCCTTGGTGCATTGGTAGAAAATCAATGATCCCTTTATTTCTGTTTAGTTCTATGTCAGCATATTCGGGTTTGCTTTCTTGATTGATTTGCCTATCTTTGCCTCAATATCATGCAGTCACACAGTTTTGATTATCTAGATCTACACTGAGTTCTAAAGTACGTTAGTGTCCATATTCTTACTTCTTTTCCAAGATTGTTTTGACTATTTCTAGGTCCTTTGTTTTTCCCCCATATACATTTTGGAATCCATTTGACCATTTCTAAAAAATCATCTTGGGTAATTTACAAAATTCCACAATACCGAGATCACACTCCTTTTTAATTGAATTGGAATTGTTTCGAGGCTGATTCCAATTTAACAGGATCTGTTTAACACAGTCCACCTGGTAAAACTCTATATATTGCTGGGTGTGGTGGCACAGATTGTAATCCTAGCTACTTTGGGGTGAGGTGTGGAAGGTTTGCAAATCCAAGGCCCGCCTGGGAAATTTAGAAAGATCTGTCTCAAGAAGTCAGAAGAGGTTTGGGATGCACCTTCGGGATAGAGCCTGGAATTCATTCCCCAGTGAGGGATTCTGGCGCTCAGAAGCTGCCTGCCCTGTGAGATGGATGTGTTGAAGGAAGTTGGAGTGGGTCCCTAAGTGGAGGAGCTTGTTGATGCTGTGACAGGAGCGCTGAAGGAGGAGGAAGGGAATCAGTGAGGTTCAGAGGGGGCGTGCCCTCTCGGGGAACGTGGGAGTTCATTTTTTATGTGCAGGCTTTGCTTGGTTGCCGTCCTGGTTGTTCAGTTTATTCTCCCCTTAAAACCTTCTACAAGGCTGCCTCAAACCAGTCACTGGGGAAAAAAAACAACAACAAAGAATATTCTCAGAAAAGGTATAAAAAAACCAAAACAAACAGAAAACAAAAAACTGCACTTTAAAGATTAGCTTTGTTCTGGATTTAGGGAAGTATTTGTGTAATGCACAGATGGTGAACTTAGCACTCATCCATTGTGTGACACCTTGTCTTTTTGAGACAGGCAGGCAGACCTTCTTTTCCTTTTTTTTTGGTAGGGGATAGAGTCAAGGTCTCACTGTGTAGCTCTGGCTGGCCTGGAACTCCATGTGTCGACCAAGCTAGCCTTGAACTCACAGGGATCCACCTTTCTCTGCTTCCCAAGTGCTGAGTTTAAAGGCGTGCGCCACCACACCTGGCAAGGCTTTTCTTTTGCTATTTAATACTTAGATTTACGTTGATTAATCAGTTCTTACCCTAGGCAGATACTTGAGTCAGAAGTGATACTTGTTTTCCTTTTTAAATGAAAGTGGGACAGAAAGTTGTATTCAAATAAATACATTCCTTGAGAACACACAAAATGTATGCAGGGTGGTAGCTGCTGGCTGCGGCTTTCACTTTTTCAAATCACGTTTTCCTTTTGGAAGAGACGGGTTGGAACTAGTCAGCTGAACCCTTCTCTGAGATGCAAGTTCCCCAAACAGCTGTAGAGAATTAATTTCAGAGCTAGCTGAGATTTAATCTTCACTTTCTGCTCAGTGTCATGGAAAATGGCCAGTGTCTACCAGCTATGGAATGTTAAAAAAAAAAAAAAATTACATGAACATTGGATTTTTTTTTGAGTGTTTCCTGGTAGAAAAAGCATGCAAAATCCTTTAGTGAACTAGATTTTACAGTTCTACCTACAGAACAAATATCTGTGGGTTTCTTTTTGTGTGTGACATGGAAGTTAGACCAGCTTCTTGTTTCTAATAGAACCGAAACACTCTGTGTTCAACATCAACTTTCTTTTTTCTTTTTTCTTTTTGGTCCTGTGAGGGGTGAAATGTTTCAGGCAAGAACTTAAATATTAACAATCTGTAACATGTGCCCTCTGTCTCCCCCTCCCCCTCCCATCCTATCTGTCTATTCTCTCCCTCTCCTTCTGTCTGTCATCTCTTCATTCTCCCACCTTCTTGCTCCAGAGGAAGCGTGTGGGTAGAGAGTGTGAGAGAATTCCTCTCCCCTCTGCGTTTGTGATTCTGTTTAACAACATACACGCATATGCATATGCACAGACGTACTCCTATCCATACGATTTTTACAAAGAAATACTCTATTTTAGAGTTTTCTTTGAGAAATGATGTTTCTCCGTTTTCAGGCATTTCTTTCTAGAATTTATGTGTAGTATGACTGTTTCCCTTACAGTGGTATTGTTGTAACATTAGAACAAATTAGTGGCTTGTTTAAACATTTAAATAGCTAGGGTAGGTGACACATGCCTCTAATACCTGGACTCAGAATGCTGAGACAGGAGGATCATGAGTTACAAGCCACTTGGGCTACAAAGTGAGTTGCAAGTCTGCCTCAGCTATATAGCAAGACTTCAAATAACGAAAACAACATCTCTCCCAAATAAAACAGAAGCTTCCAAAACCCCCAAGTTATTTTCTGTGTTGTTAAACAATTTCATAATTAGTAACTTAATGGCAAGATGTTAGTACATTACATTGGGCCATGCTTTGTCTAGTAGAAGTTTTTAGTTGTGTGTTCTTAGTCACACAAAAAACTTACTTGCAATATAAGGTCCTCACCACCCTTAACTCTGGCAGTACATTCTCAGTTGTGGGATAATAACAGGACATTTATGAATTTACATGGCATTTGTTAATTTTTGCTGAAGTTTTATCAGTATATAGCTTATAGTGTGGGCATATCAGCATTCTAGGATGGGGTTGCCTTGAGAAATGGTCATTATTTACATTTCTTTGCTAGCCCTATTACAATTTTATTTCCTTTTTAATTAGTGTGCCTGTATGTGTCTGCATGTGGGTACATACAAGCAGAGTTACCCTCTGCTGTAAGCTGCCTGACCTGGGTGCCGGGAACTGTAGTTGGGTCCTCCACAAGAGCTGTAAAACTTTCTTCTTTTAACTGCTGATCATCTCATCAGTTCTTGGGTATTCTTTTATAGCCATATCATGTAAGTTTTTATTACTATTTTTAATTGCTTGTTTTTTGTGTGTAAATTCTAGCCCTGGTTATATTTGCTTTCTAATGGTTTGGTTTCCAGAATTTTCTTTCTTTTTTTCTCTCCCTAACTGATTTATGAGTTTTTGGTATATTTTAATAACTTTTGTAGCAGTTGTCACTAATAATTTTCTAGACTTTTTTTTTTAACTTTAGTGTTTTGTTTGTGTGTGTGTGTGTGTGTGTGTGTGTGTGACAGAGAGAGAGAGAGAGAGAGAGAGAGAGAGAGAGAGAGAGAGAGAGAGAGAGAGATGAAAGAGTTTATCAGGCTGAGATTTTTATGCTTTCTTTGGTTGAGCTAAGAGCTCAGGATCAGTCATCTCCTCAGAGACCCGGCATTTTTCTCTTTTCCTTTCTGGTATTTTCTCTGGTTTCGTAAAGAGAAATCAGACCTATCTGAATGCCTGTTAATATATAGGTCCGCTTTGTCACTTTCTGTGTGTAGAAAGTGCTGTACAGCCTGTCTGCTGAGCATCACGGCCATCGTGTACATCACAGCAGCTGTGACTACTTGTAAGAGTCCCTCAAGATTGGGCATGTTGACTATTGAAACTTCCTCAGAGGAGGGGACTAGAGGAGGTCAGTGGATCATTACCTGCTCTGCAGCACATTCTCCCATACATTTGGCCATCTTTATGAAATTCTGCCTTACTTGCCTATGGCCCACATAGTGTTGAGAGGTGCTTGGCTGTATGGACTGTGGAAGGTTAACTGAATGGCGGACTGTGTCTGTGCAGTTGTGGGGAAGTAGTCATCCATGCTGGGGTCAGACTGTCTGGTAGTGAGGCTGTTGTGGGGTCACCCACACTCCTGTCAGTAATGCTCATCCATGCTCTGTAAGTACCCCCAATATACCCATTGGTTCCTTAAATTAAACTTGGGCAGAATCGTAGGTTGCTCTTAGTCTTTATAAGCAATGGGTAATATTTGTTTAAGTATTACCCAGGGAACTCGGGCTCCACAAAAGAAAGCTGCGTTCAGTCATGAACCCATGTTGTTCATAAGTCTTGGGAAAGGCATGGAGACTGCAAGAATTCTTATCTCAGCTTCCTGTAATGTCTACAAGTCTGTGTTTACTCATTTATAAGGCTGAAATGAGATTAACTAATGCGCAGAGAAAAAAGTTTCAAATGTATTTAAGCCTTGCCCTATGCACCACTAAGAACCTCAGTCTGAAGTGTTTAACATACCAAATAGCTGTAAGCTACTGTTGTGTTTACACTATTATTTGGGGAGGGGGTGTTGTCTGTGGCTTCGGACCACATGAGATTGTTGGGGTTTTCTGAAACTAACATGACACTCTAATCTGTAGACATTGGAGATCTGGGCTTGGAAAATGCCTGCACGTCGCCGATACCCATCAGAAATACAATGCCGAAGCCAGATCCGAGTGCTTGGTCAAGGCCTCTGCGGGAATGTGACAATAGCGAGGGTAGGAGCCACAGACACTGGCCTTGTCCACGGTGGCTTGAAAACTCCGTATTCCACAGAAGGACTTGATTAAATCAGCACTGTCACTTGCATGGCCTTGGTGGAGTAATTGAACCTCCCGGAGCTTCATTTCCTTAGTTATAAATGGGGGCGACATCGCTGAGTGGCTCGGTTCAACAAGGAGATGGATGTGACATGATCAGCATGCCACCTGACCCATGGCAAATGCCAGGCAAGCAGTAGCTGTTGTTATTTTTATTAACAGCTAACATTGGTGTAGCAGCGTTTATGCTCTGCAGAACCCTTTCATTTGCCATTTCTCATTTGTGAGTCCGAGTGCTTTGTACATATGGAGTTTTAAATGTTTCATGGGCTTTCTATTCAGTGCCTGGAGATTTTTCGGCTTTTAGGGATCTGTAGAGAGCGCTTGTCACACACCTTCTTCTTCTTTTTCTTATCTAAATAGAATTCTCAGTCCACTTCTACGTCTGACTGAGCTGCCTCCCGGGCCCTTCAATTCTCTTTTCTTTCCAGTTTGATTTCATAAGTGGTCATGGTCAAGACGACGATTTTTCTCTTGGAATAAAAAAATAAAATGGTATTATTGGGAATAAAAGCAAAAGTTTTTAATAAAAACAACTTTGTTCATTTTGGTGCCTTTTAAAATCCACTAACTGACAATTTATTGTGTTCTGACATTATCTTTGAATAGTCAAAAAGTGTAAGGTATCTGTTATTTTCTTCTAGCTGGCATAGTTTTTATTCCACAAGGTTTGTGCTTTAGGGGAGAGTACATTGTTTCTCAGAGGGCTCGGTGGCTATGGACAGAGAATGGCAAGTACCAGTTCTTCTCATATGGCTTCCTGCTGTTTGTATCTGCTGAGAACAGAGCCCATGGTATTTGTCAGCTTGATTTCTGTTGTTGGTAGCTTTGGTGATGAGTTTTCTTCCACCAACTTTCTGTGTGTTGTCTGTTCATGTCTTTGGGATGTAGGAAAGTGGCTGTGGTCCAGGCAGAGGACTAGAGAATGTGCCGCTCTGGGCAGATAGGACAGACTTCTTTTCAGTGATGGCTGTTGATAGCCAGACCTTGGCATTTCAGTGGGCAGCAAATTCAATGAGACATCAGAGAGGAGACTTCTTTTCAGCCGTAATATAGTCAGTCTGTGACTAATTCCCTGGTGGCCTTTTAAGTACTGAAGAAATCTGTATGAGGCTTTTTGATTTTATGAAGCCTGGAAAAGTGATGACATGTTGTCAGTATTTTGGTGATACCTAGTGAATGTCCTCTCAGCCTGGTGGCTGAGAAGTTTGAAGGTGCTGACTAATGTTTGAGAACGGAGCAGTCAAGGTCACAGCGTTTGAACAGTACTGGGTTAGGTGTGTTAGCTCTATAGACCTGTGATTCCAGCATTTGGGAGGTTGAGGCAGGAGGGTGGGAGGTTGAATTAGGAGGACCAGGAATTGAAGGCCAGGCTGGTGCCACAGTATCTTACAAAAATAAAGCAAAACAGAACACCAAACTAAAAATGTACTTGTGTAGCAGAAGTGAATATTCTATTGAGATACTTTAAAATTTTTGATCACTCTTTGAAGTGTGTGTTTGTGGCTGTGTGCTTACACTATCAGTGGCTTTGTTGTAGTGTGTAAACAGTGCATAGTGTTGAGGATGTGTCTCACAGGTGAGCTCCTGCTAGCACAGCGTGGGACAGTGTGGGTGTACTGTCCTTTTCATGCTTGAATCAAGAAGGAATTCCTGGACTTCAGCACAGGGAGCCTCTCAACCTTCAACACTGTTAAAAAGCTTCCTGGGGTTTGTTTATCTTCTTTGGGATTCCTTAATAACAAATCTCAAAAGGCTTACCTTTCCCCAGTACTATTAGTGTTCTTAGAGGGGCTATACATTATGTTAAAGTTAGTGTAGTTCTCCATGGGAAGGCTGGTTCTTAAATGAGACTCATTCAACCTCTTCTTAGCTGGTGTTTCATTACCAGTGAGGATTTATAATGCTGTAGCTCTGAGGAGCAGCTGGTAAGAATGCCAGCTTCGCTAATATTTAGAGTCATAAAACTCTGGGTATTGGACAAGCTCTTAATTACTCTGAATCTGTCTTTGTCTTAATAAAAGTTGGATTGTACCCACTAAAATAAAATGACTGTGTTTGCATTAATCTCCAAATGTAGGTTAATACCTTTTTAAAAGCTGTCTCTTAGACAAGAGACTTGAAAATTAATTTCCCATTTTCAGCTTCAAGTGAAGAGCTCTTCCACACATGGAGTTTGAAGGACTGCCATTTTTCTGATGCTGTAGATTCAAGTGCCAGTAAGAACTCTTGTTCCTCTTTATTTTTTTTTTTCTCCTTTATATAAAGAAAATTCTTTCCCTCGAGTGCTTAGGGATGTGCTGTTCCCATGTATTTTTTTAAATCTATGCTCAAAGTAAATACATGAGTTTTGTTTTCTCAGTGGATTTGTGATCACTGAGAATAAAATGACAAGATAAAGGGCTAAGTCATGGGGATCCTAAGACATGGCTGGAGCACATTATATTGCTACGGCACAGAGATTTTTAATCCATCTTATTCTATCTGTCATTCATCCTCCTATCTGTCTGTTGTCCATCCATTCCCTACCTACCCACCCACTCTGTATATGTCTACACTCTCCTACCCTCTTTCTGTTCCCCTTTTCAATCTACCCATCTATCTTTATATCTGTCTGTCTGTCTGTCTACCTACCTGTCATCTATCAGATTTTAACCTGAAATATCTGAGCATTTTCCTGTTGGAGCTTTCCCCTAAGAGGTAGATGTTTAACTTAGCTTCCTCAATTGCAAGAGAGGAACTCCCCCCCCCCCTTGTCTCCAGAGTATCTGCTGCCTATGTGAGCACTTAATTAATTAATTTTAGGATTCATTTCTATGGTATAGATGGTCAGTCTAATTTTAAGGGCACTGAAAAACTAATGTCTGTATAAACTGAAGTCTTCTGAGTTGAGAGTCTGTGTCTAACGTAGTAATCTCCTTATCCATACTTCTAGTCTGGGAGTATACAGTGTCCTGTATTAATCTTTTTTAGTATTGTTTGGGGGGCCACAGTGAATTAGGGGCTGGTTTAAAGAAGTAGAAACTAACAACCAAATGCAAAGGAATAATTCACACATAACTCCTTTTATTAAAGTTCCAGTTTGTTTTTCTGTTTTTCAGTTTATTGATTTTCTATGATGAAATATTTATGTTCCTAATTAAGATGTATTAGATGCATGTGCTAACAAAATAGACATCCTGCCATTTCCCCCAGGGAATCCTTATTCACTAGGTCTGGGATCGGTCACAGGAATCTGGTTCTTTGGATAAAGTACACTTGATATTGAGACCAGTCTGCTGCATCTTTCTAAACATTACAGGTTTCGGCAGATGATTTGTAGGTCAGAAAGTTGTTTTCGCATATGACATCTCTGATCCAGTGTGTTTTTATGAGGGGTTATCTTTTCCTGCACTCTGTCATGTAGGACAGCACAAGTGTTCAAATGTACTTCACGGCATAGCTTTTGGGTCAGTAATAGAAGACACCTGAGTGGCCAGTCGCCTAAATCCTATCTTGGTGAATGATGAAGCTGGATGCCAAACTTGATTGTACAAAGAGATGATGTAGCATGAATCTTAACGGGTCTTATTAATAAAAACAAACCTGAAGCCAGGTATTGGGGTGAACGCTGGAAGATCAGAGAAGCAGAACAAGCCATAGCCACCTCACCTCACCAATTCCTCAGCTGCTCCTGTTTCCTCAGACTGGAGGCCTCTGAGTCCTCATCCAGAATGAATCTCAGCTGAACTGCTGCTCAAAAGCCTAAAAGCTTAACCAGCTCTTGTTCCTGGTCCTCATGCCTTAAATACCTTTCTGCTTTCTGCCATCACTTCCTGTGATTAAAGGCGTGAGTCACCATGCCTGGCTGTTTCCAGTGTGGCTTTGAACTCACAGAGATCCAGATTGATCTCTGCCTCCAGAAGGCTAGGATTAAAGGTGTGAGTGCCACCATTTTCTGGCCTCTATGTCTGTCTAGTGGCTGTTCTGTTCTCTGACCCCAGATAAATTTATTAGGGTACACAGTATATTGGGGAACACAATATCACCACAAGCCTTTCCTTCTCTTCAGAAGGTGGCAGAGTTGTCCTGTGGATGGATCACAATTCTTTGGACCTTGCAGCGTAGAGTTGGAACTGTGAATAGATGTCGTGGGTCCTGAACATAAATAGATGTAACGGAGAGTGGTACAGCAGACATCATGAGATCTCTGCTCTTAGAATAATTTTTAAGTTTACGGTCTTCAGACTGTCAATCAGTTCATAACAGAAGAGCGATGCTAGTTGTGTGGAACTGGTTTGAGAAACACGAGCAAGTTAAGCCTGTCTTCTTCCCAAAAGCTTATAGGTTCTTCCTTTCTGCAGAGGCCCAGGGCTTTAAAAAAAAAAAAAAAGGGCCACAGACATCATGAAGTACGGTTATGTGAAGGAGGACTCAGGAATGGTGTTTGTCAGCTTGGCAGCCAGTGTAAGGGACTGGCCCAGAGGCTGGGACCTGGTGACACGTTTGTTGAATAAAACAGTGGAGAAGATAGCTCATTCAGCACTAAGAGAAACTCGGAGCTCCCCCTAACCCAGAATATGTGTAGCACCTGGTTCAGATATTCGTTCTTAGACTCCACCATGGAAGGCAAGAGTGCAGGGACTTTGTTTTCTTCTGGACATAGCTGATATTAGTGTTATATTTCCAGAGCCGGGGACAGGATCTGGCATTAGTGCTCTTCCTAAGTATGTCGACACGTTGCATTAATGCTCTACCTATATTCCTTAGAATTATTGGTCTCTCAGTGTGGGTAGACCTGATGTGTTTGAAGAAGGTGTGCTTAAGGTGGTACTTTGTGACCACCCGGTTTCTGGAAGAAACCTTTTATCTAGTCATCTCTCTTAAGATCTGTTTTTGACCCTTCCTATTATGAACCCCTCCATTGTGGTCCATGACTCACTTTCCCTCCTTCCACATCCAGATGTGATAATGGAGAATGAGGAGATCAAGGTAAAGGCGGCTCATCTCAGAAATGCCGCCAAGCTCTGTAGCACCCTGGGCAACCCGCTGGCTGATTTTGTTTTGACTTGGACGCTTCCCCTGGTATGGCCAGTGTTGTGGTATGTTGCTGTTCTCAGAAGTGAGAGTTTGTTGTAGGTTTACGGCCCAGATTAATGGGGTCTTTTGTGAAGCCTCTGAAATGTTATCGCTTCATCTTTATCCCTGCCTGCTATTCTGCATGAAGAATGTTTGGATTACTGGAGAGGAGATATCAATTTGCCTGTGCTACCCAATGTCAGTTTAAAGCTGATTAGCATTTTGTATCACCTTTGCAGCTCATCAGTCATGTGCTTCATTTCTCAGTGAGTAGGCTGTAAGTCAGTAAGGAGGCCCCTGCTGCAGCGTCTTGTCCTGTGATTGTGAGGACACTCTGACTCTGGGCAGTGGGTGAGAACACTTGATGAATTTTCTCTAGGAGATCCTGATGTTTGCTTTGGACAGGAGGTATCCCACACTTAAACCACCAGGGTCACATCCATCCATAGGTGCGGTTCCTTTGGTTCTGTTTGTTGAAAATATTGCAAAAACCAGGAAATGTCATACAAAAATCAAGATTGTCCCCGCTGACAATAGAACTCAGTGGGTCGATGCTTGCCTAGCATGCACAAGGCCTTGGGTTTCTTGCCTAGCACTTGGGAGGTGGAAGATCAAACGATCTGACATTAGGTATGCTCCATACTTGAATCCAACTGCTTCTCAGACAAGAGAAACATGTTTTCTACTTGGCTCCAAATGCTGTTTCTCCTCAGCTTCTCCATGGGGCAAGTCAACATGAACAATACTTGAATTGCTGACATTACACAATTGTGTAAACAGGTGAGGTTTTTTTTTTTTCTTCCCCCATTTAACTCTGGAATGACAGCAGAAACTATTTATTGAGTGGTTATTAATGTTCTAGGATTGCATCAAGTGCTTACCCATGCTTGTTTATGAAGTTCTGACAGTTACCCTATTAATGGGGCTGGAGGGAAGGCGTATGGTGCTCTTCTAGAGGACCAATACTGTAACTCCAGGTCCAGGGGATTGAGTGTCCTCTTTGGGTGTTCTCAGATAACTAACTTACACACACACACACACACACACACACACACACACACACACACACACACAAAATCTTTAAAGAAACCTTTAGAAAACATAATTATTCCAATAGTATAGATGAATTAATTGAGGCAAAGAGATGTGAAAAATTTTGCTCAAGGCCACCTGGCTAGTAGAAGCCCGGCACGGTCACCGTGTGTACTCTGAAGCTATCTCCTGCTTAGACCAGCAGTCTTGGCCAACTTTGATTGACTGAACTCTGGCCCACTCTTCATACTCTGTTGTACCCGTTTCTCGAAACCCCCAGAGACCACCAAGGAGCTGGTTACCGATGCAAGCACATAAGGGTCCTTTTATTCAGTTTCAACCTGGGCCGCCTCAAGGCAGATGGAAGGAAATGTGGCGATGTCCACGAGCCCAGGTGTAGAGGGTTTTTAGAGGGAAAAACCACAAGCCAGGAATTGGCAACTTGGGACTGGGTAGAAGAGACAAGG
Organism: Peromyscus eremicus; assembly: GCF_949786415.1. NCBI lineage: Eukaryota > Metazoa > Chordata > Mammalia > Rodentia > Cricetidae > Peromyscus > Peromyscus eremicus. The sequence continues at coordinate 22,167,236 of NC_081438.1, read as the reverse complement.
TGATTTTTTGAAACTATGGTCTAGACTTTGGGTGCGAAACCACATTTGAAACCATTGGGTTAGACTTTTGTTGGGGAATCACAACCTGCTGAACAGGATTATCTGGACTGCTCAGCAGGATTATCTAGATATCTTAAAGGGCGGTAAACCACAGACAGGATGTCTCCAGGAGTATCTGGATCTTGTTAAGCTTTCCTTTCCTGTATAAACAGCAGACAGCATATCTGCAGGAGGATACTGCTCTGTATCCATCCTGGAACTGAGTACAGCAAGTGGTCTGAGATGGTGGCCCTATCCCTAAGGTAGAGCCTGTAAAGTTAAGTCTAGGCCTTCACAGTCCCACTAGAAACAATGGACTTTTTTTGAGAAGGTGAATGATAGTAACATGGCTCTTGGATCCTCATCCTGTTTCTGGGACAGAAGGGGCTACTGTGCTCAGAGCCCCCATGGGACATTTGAAAGAGAGTCCCTCATGCAGGGCCCTTAGATCCTTTTCAGACTCATGACCTGATCTTGTCTTTGCATGCTTCCTTGCCATGAATGAAAGCCTTGTTACAATAAACTCAAAAGAGCCACTATTGATATTTAAAATTAAATTACAGCAGGTATTGTCAATAGCTACACTCCTTATTGACAGCACATTACTAATTACATCCAGAGAAAATCTGAACCAGATATATTCTGTCAAAGCAAAATTGGAACATAGGCTTTCTCCGAGCAGTTTCCTTTTGGCTTGGGGAAAGTTGGGGGATTCCACAGATCGTTTATCGATCTAAAAGAACCAAGATTGAGGAAACTCAGCTAATTTCTTCTGTTGGGGTTCCAAGACAGAAGAGGAAGCTGTGTCCTTGAAAGACCCAGCAGACCCCTGGATTGAAGATGGAGCAAAGTTCCTTACAGAGACGTAGGGGTGCGCGCACGTGTGTTGTATGCACATGTCAGGGTGCACTTCGTGGTATGTGTGGAGGTGAGGGTGTTGTTGAATATCTACCTCTCCTGCTTCTCTGTCTTTTGAGACAGGATTGCGTTTTGAACCTGGAGTTAGGCTTTACAGCTAGACTGGCTGACCAATGGATGAACCCATGTACTCACTCTGTCCCCGGAGTTACAGATGCACACTACCATGAAAAGATTTTTAGGTGATAACTGAAATTCAAGTCTTCATGCTTGAGCAGCAAACACTTTATCCACTGAACCATCTCCCTAGCCACAGGTTTTTTTTCTTCTTCTTTATTTTTATATCTCAGCCACATTCACAGAGTCTAGTTCTTTTCTTTCCATTCTTTTTCATGTCTTGTTCACTTCTTATATGTAAATTCAGTTGTTAGGTGTTCCTGTGCGTGCATGTTCCTAAGTGGGGAACACTTGGCTTGTATTTGGTGCTGATCCTATTGTTTTACGTGAATTTGATGGTTTATAACCCCAGTGGACTGGTAATCTGATATATGTAGAAACCCAGGCACCTAGAAAGTAAAGCATTCCATCAAATTAGGGGTTAGCCAATAATCTCCACTTGAGAGTGGGAGCTGGCAGCCTAGTGACCAGCAACTTTTCTCTAGGCTGACGTTGCTTGTGCTCTCAGGGTAAACATTGAAGCTGGTGATGTGTGCATTTGGACAGAGATGGTTCCTCTGGAGGTCATGGAAGTGGCAGTTTAGTAGGCCGGGCAATTAAGTGTGCCAAAAGGAAAGGAATCCTTGCTTGTGATATACCTACTTACCGGTTTTGTGGCAGTCATGATTGACACCTGAATCAAAATGACTTCAAGCAGCTTCCTCCTGAGAAGCACCATTGTAATGGTTTTTCCGTCTTTGTTGCCTGGGGTCCCTTGTGAATAGGATTTCACTGTGATTCAGCTGCTGCTGTTCTTTTGGTAATCAGTGTAGAGGAGGGAGATGAGGGCTGCTATTAATGGCTTCTTCTTTTGCATTCTCCTAATCAGATATCCCACAGTTATTAATGTGCATTCAAGATGTTTTCTCGTGTCCCTGGGTAGTTCTCTTAGGTGTACTAGACTGTTAGCTTTCAAAGATGAAATGTTTTATTAGATTCTAGACTAGGTGGAATGGATGGAGGTTGTTAAAAAGCTCAAAGTGAAAGGAATATGGTATGAAACCAACCTTTGGGGTGTGGGACTAGCAGCCCACCATCTTGATCTCCCTCCCCTCCTGCCTTGAAAAACCTTATCTTGTTAATATCTTTCAGATACCAAAAGTGAAATAGCAGAGCTATTTACTAGGCAGCTAAATGCAAATTCTCTCTCCCATTAGCTTTAATTAGGATGAAATCATACATTTAAATAACCACTTCTGTTACTAATAACTGAACTTCTGATTCACTCTGAACCCCGGGAAATGCCTCTTACGATGTGAATGGCTCACCTCTGAGTCATTCGCACCTGCATGTTGACACATTCAGGTTCTTCATGTGGTGACACACATCTGGGATTGAAGGGCAGGACCGGCATGGTGAATCTTGGGTATAGAACTTTCTGTGCTCCCCTTGGGGGGCAGAAGGAATAATCAAACTATGTACTAAGGAGTTTTACAAGTTAAGAGAAAACAACTAAACCAAATTCTACTCTTACTAGAAGCTAACTGTTTAAACATTGGCCTTTTGTTTTTATTGTTGCTACATTATTATTATTATTATTATTATTAACTTTTTTTTGGTTTTTCGAGACAGGGTTTCTCTGTGTAGTTTTGGTGCCTATCCTGGATCTTACTCTGTAGACCAGGCTGGTCTTGAACTCACAGAGATCCGCCTGGCTCTGCCTTCCAAGTGCTGGGATTAAAGGCATACACTACCACCACCCACCTATTATTATTATTATTATTATTATTATTATTATTTAGTCTTTATTCATCTCTTCCATGTAAACAAGTGCTGTTAATGTTTATTGTGGTCTAATAAAGTTGAAAATAAGCTTTTGAGTTGAGGTAGTTGAGGGTTAGAGGCTCTGAAGATCAAATCTGTGCTCTTTATGTATCTTGAACATACATGGTTTGTTTTGAGGGCTATAGATGCTGTTAAGGTGGTGTGGACAACAGTAGTGTGTAGAAGGATGGTGCGTATGCATATGCCTGTGTGTGTTGTTAGAAGAAGGGTTGAGACTGCTTGTTGGAGGATCCAAAACAAATAAGCAGCTTGGCCTCAGTCCCTGGTGGCTTAACCAGCTAATGAAAGAGAGGACTGCTAAACTCCCAGTTGTCATCCTGCCTAAAAAGACTTCATAAACAGCTCAAGACTATCTTTAGTAGGTCGGTGAGGTGGAGGCAGAGTCAACAGAAGACATACAGCTCATAGTAGCATGAAATATACCGGGAATGTGACTTTCTGTCTCTTTGATCTTGGGTGGGTACAGCCGACCCTGCTTACAGCCTTTAGAAGTGGGAAATGTGTCAGATACTAGCCATAGGAGACCAGCTGCTGCTTCTGTGTTCTGTGGACATGATTCTCTATAGCTTTTGATCAGAACACTGTTCCTAATGAAGTCTGACCAGCGTCATTTAGACAGCAGTGAATGACAACTGATATACTAGAATTCTTTTTGATTGGCAGCATTTGGAACTGGTAACCAGAGGAGGCGGGTAGTGGGATTGGGGCGGGAAGAGATGCCAGCTCTGATTGACAAGAGCTTGTCTTTATTTAATTTTCTGAGACACCATGGTTGAAGCGTCAGACGGTTGAAAGAAAAGAAGACAAAATTGTAAAACATAATTTAAAATTCTTGAAAAAAAACCACACTTAAAAACATCTTTCAGTAAGATTGCAGTGTACAGCGTTCAGGTGTGTCTGCAGAAAAGGCTTTCATACAGACAGAATTAAAAAATGATCATCGGCAGGGTAGTTGTAGCTTTAAAAGTTATGCTTACTCTCTGATGACTGTCATCCCCCTGGGAGATTTTTTTTTTTGCAGAGGACAATGAAGAGAACAGTGGATGGAGGCGGCATTTGCTTATCATATTGATTCTTAAGTTTATGTGCTTTGAAGGCTTGTTTCCTAAGGGCGTATACGCAATACCCTGAGAGCTAACCGTGTCAAGTGTGTCATGGTGCTTTGTGAGTAGGCTTGGAACCTCGGCACCACCGTTTTATCTCTAGTTAGTACTTATTACAGCCTCCCAAGCTCAACTTTGGTTTAGTTTGAAAGATGTACACCATTGTCTTTCAGTAGTTTCTCTTGAAAACTTATACAACACTTTAAGCCTAAAATTAATCCCTACCTTAAAATTTATTTGAACAAAACAAGTGACCACCCTAGAACGTATCACACTGTCATCCCTACCCCTAACCTAAACTCAATTCAATATTTATTTTTCCTTCTTAGTTTTTTCACTTTGTTTTTTTTGAGATTATGTTATAATTATATCATCTTCCCCTTCCTTTCTTTTCCCTTCAAGCCTTCACATATACCCTTCCTTACTCTCTTTTAAATTCATGGCTTCTTTTTCATTAATTGTTGTTACATGCTTGTGTGTGTGTGTGCGTGTGCGTGTGCGTGTGCGTGTGCGTGTGTGTGTGTGTGTGTGTGTGTGTGTGTGTGTGTATTCCCCTGAGACAAGGTCTCAATTTGCAATCTCAGCTGGCCTGGAACTTGTTGTATAGACAGGATTATGTTTTTCTTTTTATATTTATATATTATATATTTTATATTTATTTTTAATTTTTGAGAGTGAGTGAGAGAGGGGCGGGGGGAGGGAGACTGTCTGTCTGTGGGTATGTGCAGGTGCTGGAGGAGGCCAAAAGAGGTTGTTGGATCCCTTGGAGCTGGAGTTACAGATTGTTGTGAGCTAACTGAAGTGGCTGCTGGAAACTGAATCTGGGTCCTCTGCAAGAGCAGTATACGCTACTAACCATTGAACCATCTGTCAGCCCTGTACTTCCTTTTTGAGAGAAGGTCTCACCATGTATCCCAGGTTGGCTTGATAATTGCTGTATAGCCCAGGCTGGCTACAGACTCAGGGCAGTCTTTGCCTTAACTTCCTGAATGCAGCTGATATTAGAGGCTTGAGCTACCACACCTGGCTCTAGAATTTTTTGGGGGGTGGTGGTGGTGGTGGTGGTTTGAGGCAGGATTTCTCTGTGTAGCTTTGCAGCCTGCCCTAGAACTCGCTTTGTGGACCAGGCTGGCCTCAAAATCATAGAGATTCACTTGCCTCTGCCTCCTGAGTGCTTGGATTAAAGGCGTGCTCCACCACCGCCGCCTGTCTAGAATTCTTTTTCAGATAATTTGTTGCTTAGTATTTTTACAAACAAGTGATAGTAAACAATATAAACAGACTCTCAGAAAATTTAAATAGTCATCTTTGGGTCATTGTCCTATATTTTTAAACAGTGCCTTTTGTAAAGTTCCAAACTTACTTGACTGTTTCTTGAGGGTAAATTCTTGGTTCCCTAAAGTCTGGTCTTTATACATCTTTTCTTAGTTCCTGTTGCTTTAGAACACAAAGAACTCTGTGTACACATTTGGGCATAGGCTGGACTATATGGCTGGTGATAACCATCCCAGGTGGTATAAACCCCTGCCTAGAATGTGTCTCTTATATTCAGAAATCTCTTCGGGTATGTGGGGCCAGATAGCTGCCTTTAAACTCTAGTGCCGTTCACTCTGACTCACTGTCATATTTCAGGTGGAGCAGGTCCAGGATAGCCCATTGTCTGACTCAGGGGCAGTGATTCTTATGTTATCAGAACTTAGTCTATGAAATTTGAAGTGTACTTTGCCCCTTTGCCCTGTTGTTATGACTGTACCCGAGCATTTTAATCAACTTGCTTTCATTGGAGTGTACAATTTTTCTTCTCATTACATCTGCAAGCTCTCAAGTTTACAGACACGATCTCCTTGGCTAGACTAATATTACATGACCATTCTTGCATGCAAATTCAAAATTTAATATCTTGCTGCAGGTCTGTTGAGTTTTATGCAAATTCCAATATAGATTATATTTTGGAGCTGTAAATTAGAAATTACATTCCGGGGAAGAAGCAATATTTGTATGGGTTTAGAAAAAGTAATCTTGCAGCTTGCGTGGTACATGCCATTTCTTCAGAATAAATGGGATTTCGAGTGTTCCATATGGGTTTAGAAGATGTCTTGCCAGTAGTGTTACTGGTAATAAAAGGATAAAAGCAATGACCAGTCTATGCATGGACTTTTCAAAAACATTATTGTTTTTAGTTATTGTGCAGAATCTTGAGTTTTAGTATCACATTTTCATTTCACGTCAATTTTAAATGACATGCACTATCTTTTCTGGGCCATTCAGGCTTATCAGTGACTCATTTGTTGAGCACTGTTATAGGAAGGTGTTTAGGTGCATGGCTCAGTTCTTAGCTTTGATAATGGAGCGGCAAAACCAGTGTCTGTCTTCCTGAAACTTCCCTTCTGCTTGCATGAATATTTACTACCTCTGAATGAGACAGGAAGGTTATCAGTTCAAGACTAGCCCAGCATTCACACTTAAGTTCCAGGCCAGCCTGGGCTCCATAGGGAGACACTTTGCCTAAAATAAATATGCTAATGAATGGGGCTTGAGTATCTGTTTCCTATTCACAGAGCATATTTCTGTGACTCTCCTCTCATCCTTAAAGCCTTTAAAATTTTAACTTCCTGAATAGAATTCACTCACTTGAAGTGTGTAAATCTGTGGCTTTGAGGATATTGACGGAGTTGGGCAAACACCACTATGGTCAATTTTAGGATTTTTTCATCATCTTATAAAGGAATATGTCCCATTAGTTCTGTGCATATTCCCGGCTTCTCATGTCTTCTAGGTCTTGCCTAACTTAGGTTAGCTGTGGACTCGACTGCTTTGACTATAGCTGGACCATGCAGTTGCAGTTCAGCTGTTCCTGGACATAGACATTTGAGCTCTCCCTGCTCCATCCCATTGATTTCTTGGGGTGCTCAAACAGCTGCTGCAGACAGTGCAGGAGCTCACCTGTTTGCACTTGTGGGCCTTTCATAGGGCAGCTTTATTCAAAACTGCTCCCGTACTGCTTACTTGTTTTATACAAAACAACAACAACAACAACAAAACCCCACCAGCTCTCTATAGCTTGCGGCTTCTCTGCTGCCATGTTGACAAATGTTGCTTCTAGTGAAATACACAAAAATAAATAACAGCAAGGGAGAGGGGAGCGCAGAGCTAAGTGAATTCATTTTGCCTCTTGAGTGCCATTCTCATTTGTTTTAAAAAACCACCCTGGCATTGCGGGCAGGAAAGGAGGCGGCAGGAGAGCTCCAGGAGAAAAGGGGGGGGCTGCGCTTGAGTCTGTGAATTGGGCTGCAGGGGCTGGTGGAACAGACAGCTTGAGAAATAGCTAGCATGTAGATCCCAGGGATAGGTTCACAAGGAATCCTGGGAGTACCTCCTATCGTTTGGATAGATTGGGACAATCTTTGCGCATTCCTCTGAGTTTTTTTGTTACATTTACACCCCCGCCCCAATTCTGATGTTGATAAAACTCAAATTTAAGTTCTGCTGACGTAGTTGGAAATGATGGAGGTTGAACAGTTTCTTGTGTAGAGTATGTGTCAGGAAGTGGGGCAGAGAAATGCTGTGAAGGGTTGGGGCCTTTGATTTTCATACCAAAGGTCTGACTCAAGTGAGCAGGCCAATAGGATGCCAGAGAGCCAGGTTGTCCCATGAGCGTTATTTCATTGGACACTACCCAAAAATGGTTGGTTTTTTATTTCTAACTTTATAGAATAGGGGCAACCGAGTTCTGGAAAATTCTGTTATTTGCTTGCCAAAAACCACACAGAGATTACAGAGGCCCATGTAAGTCAGAAGAGGGTGTCTGGAGTCACGGATGATTATGAGCTGCCTGATGTGGATGCTGGGAACTGAACCCAGGTCTTCTGCAAGAGCATGTTCACTTTTCCACTGAGCCACTTCTCCAGCCCCTTCGCTGTTCTTCAAGAAAATTGTCACATACCCTGTTTTATATGATTATAATATGATTTATATGTTTTATATGCAAGGGTGCATCCATGGGTGAATGAAAAAAGGTGGGCAAAAAAAAAAAAAGATGCATTTTTAAGTCTATGCTTCAAGCCTTGGCTGTAAGTAAACGAGCCTGCAGGATTGTTTCTCAGCAAATAAAAACTTGTTCAGTTTGTAGAAATAGATTCACAAAAGGTGGCTGTTCTGTTCATTGCACCTGTAAGTGCATTACCAGAGGACATCATAGGACATTCAGTGTAATATTTAAGATTGAAACAGTCTGAAACCCAGATTGTCTTAGTTCAAATCCTGTGTCTACCACAAGGGGTGGATATAACCACCCCTTGAAGTTAGCCCAGTCTTTCTAGGATCCTCTCCATCTGTGTTCCGGACATTTACAAAAATAATGATTTTTCTCCTTATGGAGCTAGAGGAATTAAGGTTTACTATTCAGTTCACATAAAGCTCTTCTCACAGTCAAGTGTCCCTTGAGCGGTGGATTCAGGTTACCTTTTGTACCCCATGAATATTGTAAACTAAGGATGCCCAATTCCTTTGCATAAAGTAGCCTGGTGTTTTCATGTAACCTATGCACAGGTTTGGGTGTCCTTTAAATTATCTCTAGATTACTTTTAGTACCCAATAGAACATAGATGGCATGTGAGTAGCTGTTACACTGTATTGTTTAGGGAATAACGATAAGAAAATAGTCTGTATATGTTTAGTGGAGTCACAGGTTATTGTTTGTAGAGGTTCCTTCCTTCCTTCCTTCCTTCCTTCCTTCCTTCCTTCCTTCCTTCCTTCCTTCCTTCCGTCCTTCCGTCTGTCCTTCCTTCCTATCCCTGTTCAGTTAAATCCTTGAATGTAGAGCCTGAGGGTATAGAGAACCAACTACATTGAATGATGTTATATTTTACAACCATTATGGTCCGTCATCTTAGGCGCTGTTTTCCTTATTCTTTTTTTTTTTTTTTTTTTTTTTTTTCGAGACAGGGTTTCTCTGTGTAGCTTTGTGCCTTTCCTGGAACTCACTTGGTAGCCCAGGCTGGCCTCGAATTCACAGAGATCTACCTGCCTCTGCCTACCGAGTGCTGGGATTAAAGGCGTGCGCCACCACCGCCCGGCTGTTTTCCTTATTCTAACCTGATCCTTTCTTGTGCTGTGAATTATACCTCCAGAGAGCTCAGGGGGTGCCCCCATGTGCTGCTTGGGAGCCCTTCCTTTGAGTTCAGCTGATCTGATGCTCTTTCCCTGAAGTACTGTTTTGTATTAAGAAAGTCAATGTGTACTGTCAGGAGACTGAGCATGCTAGGATGGGCCCTGGCTGTCTATAGAGGTGTGCATTCTCCCACTGGGAGGAGGTAGCACTCGTCAGAACACCGTTTTGGCTTGCCCAGGTTCCTGTTGTACAGATGGGGACTAGTGTGTCTCTGGGCACCTTGTCATGAGTACAGCCCAGGGCTGTCACTTCCTGAGCCAGGAGTAAATACCAGTATTAGTCTTTTTCTTCTTTATACTAAGCACTAATCAATCTGCAGTTAGCTCTGTATCTAATTTCTGAATCAGATGCCATGAATTACTGCCCCTGAATGTGTTTGCCAATAAAAGGATATGTTAAGGCTTTTAATCAATGCTCCTGGCGCTCAGTATTTAAGGTCAGAGTCTGGTGTGAGACTTATTTTGATCGGGATAATTGTTGGGTTAAAAATGAATGGTTTTGAAATCGTGACACTGTGGTTGACTCTTGAGTGGATTAATCTTTTAGGAAATGGAAAACTGTCAATTTCATGAGTTCTCTTTGCTCTCCAGTTGTCCTTTAGATCACTTATGGAAAAATATGACTTCTAGGAGGAAGGTGTTCTTTCTCGGAGGGAAGGGAGATAAGAGACTGATACACATTTTTGAAGGAGTTAGAGGAGCTGAAACAGGACTTGGAGACGAAGAGTGTCTTAGATTGGCTGTAAGCGTGGATCTGTAGTCTCTGTTGTTTATGCTTGAGGTGATAAAATGACCTTGTAATGTTGTGTCTGCAGCATCCCTTTCTCAAAGGCAGCTCCGTTTCCTGACCGAGATCTGTGTTGTTTCTTGGAATAAACAGAATGTAGAAACATGCGGGGTTTGGATAAGGTCTATACTGAACGGCTGGGGCCAAGTTACTCTGCCTCTTGGACTCCCTAGGCTTTTATAATTATAAATTGGGAGGGCAGTAGCTTCCTCACAGTTGGGAAACTTAAGTTGGATGACTTCCAAGGCCGTGTGAAATGCCTGGCACACAGGAGGTGCTGAAAGGGGATCTCCTTCCCCTTCCTTGCAGAGTTCACCTGGCTTCCTATTGTACGCATGTCTGGATGCAACTGGATACGTGTAATGTAGAAATTTTCCCACCTGTGGCCGTGAGTTTAGGATTGTTGTCAGCCAGGCTTCTTGTGCTCAGTGGAGGGGAAGAGAAGAGGGAAACCGGAAGCCATCTAGTTCTGGCAGGGTTCCGTGATAATTCTTTCCCCATTGACAGTTTGGGACTCCGGAGAATTGGTCCATGGAGAACTAGGTCCTGCTCTTTTGGCTCCTAGAATGTTATGAGTCCTCCCGGTGTTTCCTTGTTCATGGACGGGGAATGCTGATCGCTTGGGCTTCTGTGGGGATTCATCGTAGGTGTCACTGATGAAGTGCCCTTCCAAGTGTCAGGGTGCTCTAGACCTGTGTGGTGTCTTCGTTATCACGAGTGAATATGTGTTCATGTCTGTATGTATCCAGTCAGTTCTCTTGTTTTGCCAGATGATACTTAGGAAAAATACTCATTTATTCCAGAAATACTGGTCTTCATTCTGCAGCTGGAGGAGTTCATACCAACAAGGTGAGGCAAGCTGGCTCCACAGGTACCTGGAAGAGCTGGTTCTTCCCCTGTACTCAGGCTCTCAGACCTGCAGGCCGGTGAACTGGTGGTAAAGGCCATTGTATTTTGGGCCTTTTCAGATCACAGGTTGATTTTTCTGTGGCAGCCTGATAGTGACCTGTTTACTTTTGTCCCAGTTGTGATGATATTAGTGACCTTTGGGGAGACAGTTCTGGACCTGCCTATTGTGCAGTTCTGTGTAGAGTCCCTTTTCTCTCCTTTCCCCCTCTCTTAGCTTCATGGGCAATTACACTGGAGGGGGAAGCTACCAAAGGTCAGGCAGGCTTGCTCTTCCTGCCTTTCCCTATCCTGGCCTCAGTGCTGTGTGGGAATGCTTGTAGCAAAGGGGTGGAGAGGATATGTCCCTGGACAGTTGTGGGAGGTAAAATGTGAAGTCTGCCAGAGCTGTTGTCTCGGAGGCTTTGGTATTTCAGCTGGGTAGAAAGTAGGGATTTAGTGAAGGATGTGAAGTAGCATGAATAGTTGATGACAAGGCAGAGGATGGAAGTGGAGCTGGGAGGAGGAGCCTTGGATCAGAGTATCAGGAGATGCTGGCAAGGTTTCAGGTGGGAGGTTGTGTGGGCTTTTCTAGGTCATTGCAGTTGCCGGCGTCAGGGAGAAGCTGTAGAAGCCTTTGCATGTCTGTGTCAGGTCCGCTTGCACATGCCTGCTTCGTGCCAGGAACTTCTGACTTTTCGCGCATGTATGTACATGTCTGACCCTCATGTCGTGACCCCTACGATGAGGGGAAGGCAGCATGCTTCACCATTTTGCAGATAAAGAAACAGAGGTTCAGGAGATGAAGTATCTTACCTGAGGTCTTTGGACAGCTGTCAGCTGTAGGGTCCGAATTCAGATGTGATTATTCAGCCCCAGGGCTTTCTTGTCCAGTGAAAACACCGTGGCCGTCAGAACACAGCCCTGTGTGGTGATTTTTGCATTAACTTTGCAAGGGCTGGTCTATTAATAGTGTTCTTTTTCAATATTCCCCCGAGATGAGGGAAGACAATTAGTTGTTCAGCTGAGGGATTAAAGACCAAGGGAGGTTAAGTGAAGTGACAAGGTCACCCGTCAAGTGGTTTGGGGGGGACATCAGGCTGAGGTGAGTGGGGCTTGGAGCTAATAGCCATGCCGCATACGAGATTTGCTAGCCTTATTTTATGAAGCCACTCTTTCTAGTTCGTAAATTAGGAAAACTGTCAAGGAAGTGGGTATTCAAGGTAAGTGCCTGAGGCCAAGATGGCATGAAGCATGGTGGCATCCTGGGGTTACACAGCCTAGTGAAAAGAAGTCACCTGCACCCAAAACTCAACATTTTTACTAAGCATGGAGCTTGCCTTCTGAGAAAGATCTTACCAGATGTTTTTCTTTACTATTTAGTTGCTAAAGTTAAGATGTAAAGATCTTTCATGTGGCTTCTTTTTGTTTTTTGTTTTTTTTGTTTTTTTTTGAGTCTGATGTTACTTGTCCTGGGATGACCTGGAGTGTTACCAAGAGTAACATATTGATGATGACAGCTGTGGGAAACCCTCACTAATTACATTGGGCTCCTACTCCCTGTCTGTCAGATGCTCCTGGTTATTATTATTTTTCACTTCTGGTAGATGAACACACTGTGTAGAATGGGACCTGAGGATGTGGCTAGAACTTTGTTGTCCTAGGATGTGTCCTTTGGCTATGGAGCATTAAGAATGAGATCACAGGGGGCTTGGAGAGACAGCTCAGTGGTTAAGAACACTGGCTGCTCTTCCAGAGGACCCCAGTTTGATTCCTAGCCACCTACATGGTGGCTAACAACTGTTTGTAACTTCAGTTCTCGGGGATCTGACACCCTTTTCAGGCCTTCACGGGCACTGCACACATATGGTGCACAGACATCTATGCAAGCAAAACATTCATTTCTGTAAAACAAAAATTAATAAGCCCTAAGAAAAAAGAATGAGACCACTGAGGATACTGTGGCAGGGGAGTCAGAGGAACTACATTTGGGAGGGTGTAGTGATGGCCAAGAAGGTGCATCACTACAAATGTCCACGATTTCATCTTTTGTAAATGACTATTCTTAGATGTCATTGTAATTTTTTTGGTGTTATTCCTGCCCTGCAAACAAACACCATGCTTTTGCCAACCCCCAGCTGTCTTGTGCATTTTCCCCAGCGGTCACGGAGTGGAGAGCTAAGTAAAGCCGTCATTGTGAGTGCGTGACTGGTAGGTATGGATGGCTAAGCAGGCGCCCACACAATTGACACCCTGTGTGACAGGCTGGGGTGCGATCTGGCTTCTGCACTCTTGACTGCCAAGTACCCAGAGGAAAGAAGTGACAGTCATTTACAGTGTCGCTGTGTAATCTTTTGCAGATGTGCTTATAGTTTTTAACAAAGGCAGAGAAAAAAATTATAGGGTGGTAAAGAAATGCCTACAGACAGCCTGCTAAAGCCTCAGAAGGAGGAAACCAGTATTTGTGTGTTTTAGGAATGCTAAGCCCTTGCTTATGTATCAGCAAGCAAAATATTGGCATTCACTTCTGACTTGAGGAAGGCATCTCTGAAGTCAATAGAAGGAAATGCCTAAGCACAGGCCTCACTCAGAAAGGAGAGTTGTGGAAACACTGAGGATTACCTCATCAAAGCCTTTTGTGCATTTGAAACCACTAATGAAATCTGTGTCCTCTTCCAGGACAGGAAACGCCAGAGTATTCTTTTTTCATCTCTTTTATGTTTTTTTTTGCCATCCTTTTTGATTTCTTTGCTTTGGATAATACCAATAAAAGTTGTTATCCTGGCTGAGAATATAGCTCAGTTGGTAGAGTGCTTTCCTGGCATACGTGCATGAAGCCCTTGTTTGGTCCCTTGTATAACATAAAGTAGGTATGGGAGGAAGAGGAAGGAAGATCAGAAGTTCAAGGCTAGCCTTGAGTCTTGGATACTTGAGATTTGATGTTTGAGACCCTGTCTTAAAAACCTAATAACCCAAACCAAATGGACATCAACAATATATGATGTCCTATAGGGCTGGCTTTCTTGTCATGGTTAGTTTCTATTAGGAAACAGAGCATGTTCCCCATGTTATTGACGGTGAGGATGGGTCAGTGTTCACCATACATTCTAGACTTAACTGGATCTTTTTACCTGCATATTAATGTTGGTGTCTTTAACATCCTACTGTGTTGGGTATATAAACTGTCTTGTCAAGTGAGTGAACAGACATACATTGTCCCTTTATATCAATAAAACATTGGTATAAGACCTTCCTGTGGATGAGAAAATCCATTATAATGTACAACCTCCTCATATCACCCTGTTGACTTTGAATAAGTTCTACATGACTTAGAATACTAACACGTGTAAGTACTGCTGTAAATGCTTTTTATGGTAAGGAAAAGTGACACAGAAACCTTTTCATTTCTTTTTTGAGATTGGAGCTCATGTAGCCCAGGCTCTTTTTTTTTTTTTAATTTATTTATTATGTACACAGTGTTCTGTATGCATACATGCCTGCAGGCCAGAAAAGGGTACCAGATCTCATTACAGATGGTTGTGAGCCACCATGTGGTTGCTAGGAATTGAACCCAGGACCTTTGGAAAAGCAGCCAGTGCTCTTAACCTCTGAGCCATCTCTACAGCCCTAGCCCAGGCTCTTTAGCCAAGGTTTGTCTTAAGTCACTTCTCCTGCCCCCACACCCATTTGATGTAGTGCTGGGGATCAAACTCAAGGCCCCATGCATGCTAGGCAAGCAGCCCACCAATGGGGCTGTCTGTATTCCTCAGCCTTGAGACATAGTTCTTTTGGTTGGCTATTTTTGTTATTCATTTGGATGTGTAGATGCAGAATCTGTGTGTGTTGAGGAATGATTGTTGTAAGGGCAAGGTTTGCTCAAAGTCTGAAAAGTTTGCTGTCTCCATTGTAGGAAAAAAAAAATGGCCTGAATTGACCACGACAGTGCACTTTGTGCCAAGACTCTGAGAAAAGACTCTCCGTGAATCCCCACTCTGTCCTTGGCTTTCTCATGCTTTCTGTGCTCTTCCCACTCATTCAGCAGGTGCCCTTTCACACTCTGCTGAAAGCACAACATGACGCTAAGTCCTGGGGCTCTAAGTCTAAACCACACCAAGTCCTCACTCCTAGGATGCTCTTGTTTAGTAAACTAAGGAACCCAGTCCACCAGGAGTGAGGGGGCCTTGTTGCAACAGGTTGCAGACAGCTGTGGTTGGTGAATGCATAGGAGGTACAGATAGTGAAGCTTCTCCATGGACTTGCTGGTTGGTAAGCTAGCCTGTGATCTCACCTCCTTTGCTGTTTATCTAGCCATCCAAATCTCTGCCTGGTACTTTACCTGTTGGTAAGAGTCCGGGCAAGGTATGGTCCGTTATCCTTAAGTCTCCTTTCTCGAAATGAGATGAGATCTTCCGGTTTATTTGGAGAAAGGAATGGGAAATACATACTGGGTTTCTGTTAATTATCTTTCTTGCTCTGACATGGATGCAGTTTCCTAGGCTTTATATTTTTGCATTGTGTCATTTAAAATTGCTTTTACATGTTATTGGTTATTTTGTGTTGAGGTGTGAGTAAACGTGTCATGGCAAGAGTGTGGATGTCAGGGGACGACTTGTGGGAGTCGGTTCTCTCTTTCTACCACATGGTATTGAATTTAGGTCATCAGGCTGGGCAGCACGTGCCCTTGCCTACTGAGCCGTCTTGCTGGCCATCTATTACATTTTATTTGATATTCTGGTTTTCCAAAATTGTTGGGTATTTCCTTCCTCCTGCTATCATACTGTTTGCCTATAGTTTATCACAAAGTAGTTTAATGAATGTTCTTCACCTCACTTTTCTTCAGTATAGGTTTTAGCAATTAAATTTATTCTATTACATATTCTCTCTCTTTCTCTCACTCTCTCCACCTCTCTCTTGCCCCCCCCCCTCTCTCTCTCTCTCTCTCACACACACACACACACACACACACACACACACACACACAGAGGTGGGGGGGTGGGTGACAGACAGAGAGAATATGAGAATTTTGCATGTCTGTCTGTCTATTACCATTTGTTTGCTGCCTCAGATCTGGTGTAATGGTCAGCATTCCTTCCTGAAGGCCATGAACAAAGGATTTCTTAAGACTTTAGTAAAAGCTCATAGACACAGTTAGGACTGGATGAAAGACCCATGATTTTCTGACCTTCCTAGGTCCCTTTAAAAACCGCCTTTTATTTTTCCGAATTGTGGAGGTTCTGTTTCTTGTTTACTCTTCTGAGCTGTCTACGGAGGGAGGTCAGATGGTTGGGTTTTTTAGTAAGAGGTCAGCAGAAGCAGCCGTAGCAGTGTGTCATCCCAATGTAGACTGAGCATGTGCAGGTCAGGCCAACTTAGACCTGCAGCCTGCCAATGTTGGTTCCTGGATTTATAGCTTGGTGCCATCCTGTCGCTTCCATTAACAATGACGAAAGATACAGGTATAGATGAAGCTGATGTTAGTTAGGATGGCAAAGACACTTAAGAGAATGCCAATAAGCACGTTGCCAGCAATAGCTCAATGACTCCACAGGGAAGACCTACAAGGGGTAGGTCCTGCCTTCTCCATTCAGTACATGGAACAATTGAATTCCAGAATGAGAGATGATTTCCCCAAGGCAGAATATCTGTCTGCTTTGTGAACTCATAGACTTAATTGTTACACTACTTCCTTAGACAATTGAGAAACATGCCTTAGTAATTTGTGATCAGGGCCTTAAATCCTGATGCCATTCCTGACCAGGGCACATTGTATTATAGGGAGTCAGTGTCTGTGAGTAGATGCTCTTTGAAGTGAGATTTTTTCTTCTTCTTCTGGTGAACCTGTTACTTCATGGTGGAACTTTAAAACACTGTTTTATTCAAATTCCTCCACATAAAAGATCTCATTTCCACGTTGAGCAAAGCTTTGAGAAGTTTAATCTGACAAAGATATTGCGCAATGTCTCTGATTTGTGTGGTTCTTTTAAAATTGCTTGTCTGTGTGTGTCAGTGTCTGTGTGCAGCTGCCCCTGGAAGCCAGAAGAGGGTGTTGCACCCCCAGGAGCTGCCTGATATGCGTGCCGGAACCCAAACTCAGTTTCTCTGGAAGAGCAGCATGAACTCTGAATTGCTGAGCCGTCTCTCCAGGCTCTGTGGTTCATGTTGCTTTTTTGTTATTGAAGTGAGCACATTACAAACAGAGGCCTTTTGGTCCTGCAGATCCAAAGCTGCAGGATCTCCGCAACACAGGGCAGCAGCAGGACATCTAAGAGGAGTTCCAGTAAGGATCCAGTATTGATAGTGTAGCAGAAGCCAGAGACCTAGAACCAGACCAATGACTCATTGCAGTGAACATTTGCAAGTAGAGATGTGTGGACTAAAGGGTAGACTGTGTGACTCACTGGGACACAGTACAACTTTCATGATGAGATTTTTCTTTTTTTAATTTTATTTTGGGAATGGGGCATTGTAAGGCAAGAGGGATACAAAGGGATGGGGAGGTGAGTGCGATTGGGATGCATGATATGAAATCCACAAAGAATCAGTAAAAGGTTAAAACAGCAAAAAATAGAGACCTTTAAAGTTTGTTTATACATTTTTTTGTGTTTTTATTTCTTGCCTAGTAAATTTAATGAAAATAAAGTGTTCGTTTTAATAGTAAACAAAATCAAAATCACCTTTTCTTTCATGAAGTTGCTAATTAGCTTTTATCATTAAAAACCTGACCAAAATACACAAATTATATTTTGTATAAAAATCTACTTACATTGACTTAAGACTTAAACAGTCTTATTAGGGCTTGACTTTTACTTATTTTATTTTATTTTTTTATAAATATAGGACTGACTTTATCACACGAGCAGGGGGCTGTAATTGCACACTCTTCGGAGCGGCTCTCTTAGTACACTTCAGTTATTTCTTTCCAGATTATTGCTTGCTTTCTTGAGGGAATCACGGAAGATAGAGACTTAACTCCTACATGCAAAGAATTCCTACTTACTCGAAAATAATGGCAAGGCATCTTCTAATTATCTTTTATGTCAGCCAGAAGTGGACTCTGAGATGTGGAAACCTCGATTTACATACACTTCCCAGATAACGCTGGTCCATGAACTCTGTGTAAGATAAATTTTCCGAGAGGATGCTGATTCCTCATTCACACTTGGCCAGCCGTTGATAGGATGAATGCTGAGTTGCTTTTTCCCTTCCTCTGTTCTGGCTTGGGTCTGTTTGACATACTGGAGTTCATGGGCCAAAATAATCTCTAACTTGAAAGGGTAATAAATGCAGGCTTCAGCTGCCTGGAAATGCCCCTGAACTGTTCTGAAAGGAACTGGGCACCGGTTCTGAGGTTTAGCCTAGATTCTCTGGCGGGGAGAGTCCCATTGGATCCAGTGTGCCATCACCTGGCAATGTGTAGCTATTTAAAGGCTTCACCTTCCATCTCACCAACTTCATTGAGCGGCCTGTTTGGCTGGCTGCTGTGGCTGTGACGGGAATCGAAACACACGGCTCATTATTAAAGCAGTGGCTAGCTGTGGGGGCCACCGATGGCTGTTGTTCTTCATTGTCTATTGATCCAGTCAGTTAGAATGACAGCGTTAAATAGTTCGGTCCTATCAGGCATTTGGGGGCATTGTCTTTCTGTGAATTGTATTTTCCTGTTGTGCCGATACACAGATGGGGTGGAGGGGCAAGTGTTGATTGTTTACAGAATAGAGAGGGTAACAGATTTGAAATCAAAGAGCATGATGTGTTTCTCTGAGTACAGAGGGAGTTCTTCAAACCCTTAATGAACTTTGTAGATCCTATAGTAAGGAGGTTAGCTGGGGGAGCTGGTAACTAGAATCAGAGGCAGCAGCTAAGGGTTGACGTTCTCCCTGCAAAGACAAGTGTTTCCAACTACCTCTGTGTTTATCCTGCTTCCTCCCACTTGGTCTTCATAAATGCGGCAGTAGAGACATCTTGATACATCTGTTGGCTGCCGTTTAGGCCTTTGATACATAATGGATGGAGTTGTTTTTACTCATTCAACTTATTTGTGGCATATTTTCCATGTGCCAGAGTTTGTTGTTGCTTCTGAGGTTACGGTGGTGTACGAGCAACTTCTCAGCTTTACAAAATGTGCACTCGAGGGCAGTGCTGTATTTCATTATCTTTTATTTGAAGGAACCTAAGCTACTCTGCTGCAGCTGAGGGGGGTGTAGCGTGGGCTGAGAGAACAAACAAGGGCTCAAGTCCTGTTCAAGTGTTGTCCTCTACTGCCTTTCTCCGTGCCTCTGTTGTTCTCTCTGTAATGTTAGGGCAGTGTGCTCCATCTAATTACTTAGAGTCCTTTCTAGTTCTGTCATTTACAGTCTTGCTATTTCCAAACATTTTAGTGTCGTGGTCTTTAACATGTGCTCTGCCTCTGGCTTAAATCACTCACCATGAGCCATGTTTAATTTTTTTTTAATTAAAATTTAAAATGTTTGGTCAACATACTATTTGCATATATTATCAGGATATAGTGAAATATTTCAACATGTATGCCCTGCAGTCATCAAATCATAATCGTAGCGTAACCATCGCCTCAGACATTTTTTATATGAGCTGGAAGCATTCACAGTCCCCTCTTCAAGCTACAAATTATCGTTAACTGGAGTTATAGCCTACTGGGTTGTTGAACACTGGGTCTTAATTCTCTTATGTATTCTACTTATTACCTTCCTCTTTCTCTCCCTACCCACTCCCCTCTTCAGCCTCTGGCAACTACTGTTCTGCTCTCTACCTTGATGATACCATCTTTCTAAGTTTGTTTGTTTGTTTGTTTGTTTATTTATTTATTTATTTATTTATTTATTTATTTATCTTTTCTTTTGTTTTTGTTTTTTGTTTTTTGAGACAGGGTTTCTCTGTGTAGCTTTGGAGCCTGTCCTGGAACTCAGTCTGTAGACCAGGCTGGCCTCGAACTCACAGAGATCCACCTGCCTCTACCTCCCGAGTGCTGGGGTTAAAGGTGTGCGCCAACACGGCTGGGCTCCTAAGTTTATTCTTGTGAGTGAGAAGAAGTAATGTTTATCTCTCTGTGTCTTGTTTATTTTGCGTCACACAATACTTTCTAGAGTTAACTATCTTGTTAGAAATGACAGGGATTCATACTGTTTACTGACCAAATCAAACTCCATTATATATACATACCAACATTTTCTTTTTTTTTCCCCATCTATCTGTCAGTGGACACTTAAGTTGATTCCTTGACTTGGCAGTTTTGAATAGTGTCTTAATACATAGTGTTTGCTTGTCAATTTTAATACTGTATAGAGGAAGAAAAATAATTGTGGAAAATTGATATTTCTATATGTAGTGATATAGTCTAAAAATTAGTGAATTTATAGGTCTTACAAGGCATATTCTTTTTTGTTGTTGTTTATTTGTTTACATCCCAGTCAAAATTTCCCCTCCCTCCCCTCTTCACAGTTCCTCCATCCCATTCCTCCATCCCATTCACTCCTTCTCCACTGTTTCTCTTCAGATACAGGTGGACCACCCATGGATATCAGCCAGCCTTGGTATATCAAGTTGCTGTGATACTAGCACCGCTTACTGTATTAAGATTGGATGAGGCAATCCCGTAGGAGGATTGGGTCCCAAAAGCAGGCAACAGAGTCAGAGGCAGCCCTGGCTGTCTGGAGGACACTGTTAGGAGTCTCACAAGAGGACCATGTCACACATCTGTAACATGTATCTAGAGGTCCTCTGTCAATCATATGCAGCCTCCCTGGTTATCAATTCAGTCTCTGTGAGCCCCTGTGACCTCAGGTTAGTTGATTCTGTATTTTTTTTTTTGTGGTGCACTTGCCACCACTGGGTCCTACAATCCTGCCTCCCCCTCTTCTACAGGATCCCTGGGATCCACCTAATGTTTGGCTGAGGGTCTCTGCATCTGTTTCCTTCAGTTGCTGGGTGAAGCCTCTCTGATGACAGTTGGGTAGGCATTAATCTATGAGTATAGCAGAATATCACTGACTTTTTTTTTTTTTTGGCCATTCCTGATTGGTTCTATCCTAGAACTTTGGGGTATTCCTCTCCTGGGTCCTGGCCCTCAGGGGCGAGCTCCTTCTCAGGGTATGAATCTCTAGCTGTGCTAGTCATTAGTTGGTCACTCCCACAATTTCTGAGCCATCTATAACCCAGCACATCTTATAGGCAGGATAAATTGTAGGTGGAAGGGATTGTGGTCGGGTTGGTGTCCCAGCCCCTCTTCGGGAAGTGTTGCTGGGTTGCAAGAGATGGCCGGTTAGTTCAGGCTCTGTAGTCTCTATTGCTAGGAGTCTTAGCTAGGTCACCCTCACAGATTCCTCAGTGGAGTTTCCATTGCTCTAGATTTCTGTCTCATTCCCAAGATGCCCCAAGATTCCAGTTGTTTTTCAGGTACTCTAGCCCTCCATCCTCCTGAGCCTGATCCCTCCTGTTCCCATCCCTATTCCCCCTTCCAGGCCCGTCCCCGCTTCCACCAGCAATGTCCATCCTATTTCCCCTGTTGAGCCTTCACAAGGCATATTCTTAAACAGTTTTATTATCATATGATAGCATTTATTTGGTGAGGTGTGGTGACACAGAGGCCTCTGGTAATAAAGTTTCTGTTGAAATTTCAGTGATGGGGGCTTGGCTTTTATAGTATATTCAAGAATACCATGTGACACTTTTTTTTTTTTTAAAGCTGTGAAATTTGAACACTCAGATTTTAAGAGTAAAGATTGGTTATGGTAGTGTGCATCTGTAGTTAGCCACTCCCCCTCACTGCGGAGTGTATGGGTGCATGCTGAGTCCAGCTGTGTGTGTGTGTGTGTGTGTGTGTGTGTGTGTGTGTGTGTGTGTGCGAGTTCTGAGGATCCACATTCTGGTCCTCATGCTTGTGTGGCAGTCACTTTCATTAATGATCCATCTCTCCAGCCTGAAATGTTTATTTTAGAAACACATGTCTACAAAACGTCTTTGAAATTCCTTTGTGTCCTGTGAGTTGGTTAGTTGCAGGCAGGAGAGGTCACGTCTGTTCTTGCATGCCCTTTAGGAGCACTCATGATTGGGTAAGAATCTTTATGTGTGAAACTGTAATATAGAACCATTCTATCATGTGCCTTGCCCGTGAAGTTCAGGGTTGGTACAGCCATCTTTGGTAAAAGTGTGGGAAGACATGGAACTCAGATCTTCACACCTCCCAATGAGTGACTCCAGAAGATGAACTTAGAAGTAAAAGCAACACTTTACACTTGTGTTTCCTACTTTAAATAAGGATCGTAAGAACGGTTTAGAACAACCCTTCATCAAGATGCTGAAATGGCTTCAGTGCGGTTAATTACTGCACTCACTGTCATCTCCACTGTGTTACAAAACAGGGAGGAAGATGCCTGGGGACCTGGGAGACAGTGCCACCCAGTGATGATGCATCCAGGATGCTTGGGCAGAGCCTGTCCTATCTAAGTCTCCTTTCCCTGTAAAACAGCAGGGGTGTGGAGGCCAGGGGCCAGGACGAGGGTCACACCATGTCTGTTTCTAAGTGAATTTGAAAGAACATGTACAGACATCTCCCTTAGGAGGAAGGCTTTCTCCCACTCTTCCAGGTCTGCTTGAAATGCTCCAGCTGCTATTTCTTCTCTGATCACTCCTAACTATCCACCTATCTCTCTGCATTGTGTTTTAGACAAAGTGGAGTGAGAGAGTCCAGGGTTTTTCACAACTTACCACTTAGAGGCTTTTGAGCCCCGTGCCATCACCTCTCTATATCTTTCCTCTGTCACCTCTAAAGTGGAGTTGATAAAAGAACCTACCTGATGCATCTTAGTGATAGGAGTTCATTTATGACAGTGTCTCCCAGGAGCACTTACGTCATATTCCCCCTTCCTCCCAGTTTAACTTTGCTCTGTTGTTGGATTTACTAACTGCCTTGAATTTGATTTTTTGCTTTGTTTTTACATACTGTTTTTTTTTTTCCTTCTAGATTTTATTTTTAATTGTGTATGTGTGTGTGTCTGTGTGAGTGCCCACGGAGGCCAGAGGAGGGTGTCAGATAGTTCCATTGTTTTTTTTTCCCCCTGTCCATTCTGTCATTTACAGTAGTACTATTAAGCGCCCTATTAATCTACATGTGTATTGTGTGAACTTGCATCTGTTTGCCCCAGATAGGAGAGTCCTGACCAAAGAAATGATTCATTGAAGTCCACCTTGATGAAATCATGAGTTTACTTAGCACTATTTACAGTAGTGTAGGTGAGGGGTATTTACAGAATCATGGACAACTTAGAAGTGGCTATACCAACTCCCAGCAAACTTTACCTAAAGGTTGAGCCCCTCCAACCTTCATGTAATGTTCATGGGCCTTATCCTGTGTAGATTGTCAGTGTATAATCACAGCTGCTGGGAGATGTGAGGCTAAAGATCATGTTATGCCAGGAGTGTACACCCCCCCCCCCCCACATATCCACCCCCCCGTGCACATGCACAGACACACACAGCTAGATTAAAAGAGAAAACCTTTTCTATTAAATTAAAAAATTATATATATATATATATATATATATATATATATTTTATTTGAGACAGGGTTTCTCTGTAGTTTTGGTGCCTGTCCTGGATCTCACTCTATAGACCAGGCTGGCCTCTAACTCACAGAGATCCGCTTGGCTCTGCTTCCCGAGTCCTGGGATTAAAGGCGTGTGCCACCACCACTCAGCTACAGTAGTAGATATATATTTTTATATATTATATATATGTATATATATAATGTATATACACACAATAGAATCTTTAGCATCTAAAAGTGTAGTTGGTAAACTAAATTCTGCATTGTTGTGTAACCAATCTTAACAAATATGTAAGAACTCATCTTACAAAAGAGAAAACTCTGGTCATTAAGGAGTAACTCTCTAGTCTCCCTTTACACAGTTATTGGCAAGGGTCTTCCCTTGTTTCTGGCTCTGAATTGCATTATTCTGAATAGCTGACATAGGAAGAATCAAACACTATTTGTCTTTTGGGGACTCAATATAATGTCCTAAGGATTTCTCTATAGTTCCAGGCTAGTCAGGACTACATAGTGAGACCCTGTCTCAAAAGAAAAAAAAAATTAGCTGTTAACCTTGTGCTTAAGTACTTTGCTTAGTGCTTTAGTTGAGTTAAGTCATTTAATTGTTTCAGTAGCTCAGCAGAATAAATTGTAGTTTTATAGTTAACAAAACAGACACTGAGAAGGGAGGTAACCTGCTAAGTTGAAACTGAGGTGGAACCGCCTTTTGAAGAGTTACTTTTTTTCATGAAGGTTGTAAATGGGTCTCAGAAGAGGACATAGGAAGATGAGGTGGGTCAAGAAGACAAGTTCCTGCAAGGAAGGGCTTGGTTGTAAGCAGCTTGCAAGGAGGATGGGGAATGTGGACCGAGGAGGTTCACCATAACCAAAGTTCCGTTAGACTGCCCTGTCTTCATAGATGGGGCCTTAGGTGTCTAAACCATGAGACATCAGGAGGTAGAGTGAAGACACATGCTCAACTCTGCTCCTTCCCCATCCCCTTCAGTGAAAAACATGAAGGAAAAATTAACACGCACCCCAGGACTCTTTGACATATAGATCAAAACATATCGATGGTATCTTGCAACTCTGATAATTTCATTGAACCTTGTGAGGCTTAAAATTGATACATAGGCATACTCCTGATTCACATTAAGTGCTACTGTCAGGGTGACATAGCCGGATAAACTAATATTGAATAATCTATTAGATATGTCACACTTGAACAAGGAGTGTAAGTCATATTATTTCAGCTGTAATTAGATGGGAGATAAAAATCACAATCAGACAAGTTTGGTGAGAATGTCTTAGCATGCATATAGCTTCTCTGGAATGTTTTTTTTGTTCCATGCAGAGAAAAGGGTTGACTGCTTTCCAAGTATTGATTGCTGTTCAGGAAGTGGGAGGCTGAGGGATGACTTACATAACATTCACAAGAGTGGGTTTCATTTATAAATTCTGTGAAATTAGCCAAAATCTCCCTGAAATTAATGGCCCCGAAAATGCAATATTGTGTATTTAGCTGAATATAGCCAGTTTCCTTACTCAGCCATTGTTCCTTGGGTCGGATGGTGTTACACTTGTAATCTTCTCCTCTGTGAACTGGCTGATGCCCTTATTATCTGAGAATGAACGATTGAGGCCAGCACTTGTGGTGGACAGGACAGTGGGTCATATCAGTCCTTTGGTGTGTATTGCTGCCGTCCATCCAGATGACTAATCTTGATTACTGAGAACCAATGGGTAATGGGAAGCAAGGCATAAATGACACATTGTATTGGAAGGGGCCAGCGAACCCAGCCGCAGCCAGGAAGTGAAGGGAATTGTAGAGGAACAGGTTGGGATGGGTAAAATGCTCTAGACCTTCAGCACAGAACTCCTTGCATGGTGAACGCTTTGGTGCACAGCACTTGCTTTCTCAGTTTGTGGTGGATGATTGTGGTTGAGTGAACATGAAATCCAAGAGTAAAACCCGGTTTGCCACTGGTGTTGTTGTGTCTTCTACTAGATGGCTGGAGCATGAGGAGGTAGTCTCATGTGGGGCTAACATGTTAAAGCATATATGAGATGTTTAAAGTGCCCCTGTTCTATTGAGGGGGTGTGGTTTGTTGTTCTTTCCCTCCCTCCATCCCCTTCCCTTACTTCTTCCCTGTCCACCTCTCTCTCCTCCTCTTCATCTCCCTTCCCCACCTTGCTTCTGCATAGCGTTTTGTTGTTGACATTTAATAGGTTCTTTGGTGATGGCATTGAACCTGACATCATGCTCATGTTAAACATATATTCTGCCACAAAGCAACCCTCGTGGTGCTTTTCAATCGATTCTTGGCATAATGGTGTTCATTGATTTATTATTATTATTATTATTATTATTATTATTATTATTATTATTTTTTTTTTTTTAGGTGTGTGATTCTGTTAAAACATGGAAGTGTCTTTTGGCACTTGACTGTTGTTGATGAGGAACTTTGTGTGGGTGTTGAAACCGTTGAGCCAAAACCTCTATCATACTATCTGTGAGCTGTGTTCTTGTGTCACTGTCCCCACTTGGCAAAAGGATTTTCCCCCAAAGCACTCAGAAGAGCTAGTGGGAACATTCTTGGCTACCTGGGGCCTGTTTTCAGGTGCCAGTCTCTTGCCTGCAACCTAGTTGGAATCAATGGGTTTGGGTTCCTGCCAGCTGGACTGTTGGGAAGTACTATGCAAAGTGAAGGAGGAGCTAACTGTGCTGAGGGCAGTTGTCCTCTTTTCCTGAAGTTTCAGCTTCCTCAGAAGGCTTTACCTGAGGCCCTTCTGAATTTCATTGATAGTGCACTTCAGAAAACAGGCATTTCCAGAGAACAGTAGAAGGCTGATATTTCCCCTTCTAGGTCAGTTGCTTTTTCCTCCTTGCATTGTGTAATCTCCCTCTGCCCCCATCTTTCCTTCCCTCCTCCTCTTTTCCTCAGGCCTCCTCTCCCTCCTCCCCTCAGGTACACTTACAAGGACTTATTGACACCATTTAAACCTTGAGAGCAAATGTATGAGTGGTTTGTTCACGAACCCAGGCAGTTGCCCTTTAAATGAAAAACCGTTTCCCAGAGGCAGGACAGGTGGCCACTTGGAAGGAGCTAATGGCCAGCTGGTGTTAGAGTGGTTCACAAAAGGAAATGTGGCATCACTTGCTGGCCCCTCAGAGTAAGGAACCTTGTGTCCACAGGTTGGAGCACTGTGGGAGGATTCAGCGTTTGGACTAAGAAACTCAGTGAGTAGCCTTACTGTCACCCTGGCCAATCATCGTATGACCTCCTCCCCCACTAAAGCATCCAGACGTCTTTCCACATGTGTCCATAAGCTTTGCTTCCATTATTTGGCCTGATGTTTAATGACGTATGTATCAAGAGCAGTTTCTATTATACTATTAGCAGATACCTAAAAGTGGGAGTGGTCAGGATGGGGATCTCGGATTCAGAGGGAAATTTCCTTGGCTTTGAGGTAATCGGGGTGTGTGTGTGTGTACACGGTATATATTCAGCGCCACTAATCCTGTACACAAAGCTGAATGCTGGAGTAGAGAAGAGAGTTAACATTGATTCTACTCTTACAGAGTTGATCTGTGCATGAGCAGATGGTGTCAAAATGCTGAGGACAGTTGTGGGCACACAGAGGTGGTAGGAGCACAGAGGAGGAAGCATCAGTTTAGTAGGATAGGCGTGAAAGTATGTAGGCGATTCCTTGGGCAAAGTGGCTTTGGAGGAACATGGGAACTTCTCCAGATAGATAAGAACATAGACCACTATGACCTCCTGGAAAGAGTTGAGGCTGGGAATCAAATTCAGAGACCTCTGGTTGGTGGGGGTAATTCACTTCTACCCTATACCTACCTGCCTGTCATGTGACCCACTTATTTTTTTTTTTTTAAATAAGGAATAGAAGTGAGAATTCCCACATTTCCTCCTCTTTTGTTTGGCATAGAGGATATACTGGTTAGTTTTATGTCAACTTGACACAAGCTAGAGTCACCAGAGAGGAGGGGGCCTTCATTGAGAAAATGTCTCTAGAAGATTCGCAGGGCTGTAGGCAAGCCTGTGGGACATTTTCTTAATTAGTGATTGATGGGGGGAGGGGGCATCCAGCCCATGGTGAGTGGTGCTATTCCCGGGCTGGTCGTCCTGGGTTCTGTAAGAAAGCAGGTTGAGGAAACCATAGGAAGGAAGTCAGTAAGCAGCACCTCTCCTTGGCCTCTGTATCAGCTCCTGCCTCCAGGTTCCTGTTTTACTTGAGTTCCTGTCCTGACTTCCTTTGATGATGAACTGTGATGGAGAAGATAAACTAAATAAATCCTTCCCTCTGCATTTTGCTTTTGGTCATGGTGTTTCATCACAGCAGTAGTAATCCTAACTAAGTACTTGCAGAGCCTGGAGTGGGCATAAATGTTGACTTAGTCAACTATAAACAACCATACACCTTGATAGAAGAATAAGGTGCTCTTTGCTAGGGACTTAGTCTCAGGGTGGGAATTAGCTCAAAGCTATAGATTGGCATCAGGTTACGAAGATTCAGCCTAATAAGTTCGAACTTAATAATCTGTCCCTCTCAACCCAGAAAGGATGTCAGAGGTTTCTGACTTTCTGAGACAGCCCCTTTTTCTATTTCTTCGTTCCTTCACTTTATTTAGTAGTAGAGGTGGGCTTAAATGAAAATTTGAAATGCACGAACTAAAGTGGGTTTCTATGCTTTGCAGCACACAGGTGAGTAAAGCCTATCAAGGTGTAAGCTTAGCGGGGCTGGAGAGGTGGCGCCTAGCAGTGAAGAGCATGTTCTGCTCTTCCAGAGTGTCCGAGTTTGGCTACCTGCACCCGTGTTGGGTGGCTCCCTCCAGCTCTACTGGAGTCAGCAGTTTTTCTGACCTCCCTAAGCCCTGTCTTCGCGTGTGCATACCCACCCCACCCCCTGTATGCACATTTAAACATAAGTCTTTAGAGTGACGGCTTAGGGAGCCAAACAACACGGTCTTATGACTTAGCTTCACTATGAGTTCTGTGACCTTGGGCAGTGTAATTAAAATTAAATGCAGTGTCTTTTTTTTTCTTAAATGGAGAACGATGGTGAAAGCCATCCCCACAGTGAGTGATTACCAGGAGCATATGAGTGCCGAATGCAAATATAGCCTCAGGTACATGGTATAGTGCAAACCGTGTTTGGAGAATTGTCTTACTGAGGCCTCTGGTTGGTCTGAGTTCTCTAGAACAGCGTTTTATGCCTTTTTTTTAAGCAGCAGAGTGGTTTAGGGGATTATTGATTGGTTCACTGATTCATTTACTTTTTTCTTATTTTTGTTTATTCACTTTTTAACATTTTATTTTTGCTGTGTGGGGTCATATAATAAAGGTCAGAAAACAATGTGTGGGGGTTGGTTTTTTTTTTTTTTTTTTTTTTTTTATTACCATCTGGGTTCTGGGTTTAAGTTCAAATTATCTAGGCTTTAGCACCAAGCCATTTTGCCAGAGCCCCACCTCTCTTTGCGACAGGGTCTAACTATATACCCCAGACGGGCCTAACATTCCCCATCTTCCTCTCTCAGTCTCCTGAACACTGGGAGTATAGGCGTGCACCAGTAGACCCGGTGACAGGACCTCTTAAAACTGTACACCACAAAGGCTTTGAGTTAGGGCCAAGATAGAGTTATCTCAGTTGTTAGATAATTCCTCCTAAAACAAAATTCTTGGATGTTACACAATACGTAAGAAGTCACCGAAAGGTAGATATGCACAGCAGGCACCTATAATACATGCACTTGAGTGATGTGTCGGTGAGTGCTCTGGGTGTCATACAGACACACGCAGTTTGGACTGCATGCTGTAGCAGCCTCCAACCCAGTGAACGTCACAAACGACTCCCCTTACCTTAACAAAGGAAAAGGAAGCCGCCTTTCTCTAGCTCAGGTCTGGGGAAAGAATGGTTAACAACAACAGAAAACCTGTTAGGTCATATTCTCCCTATTGTAGCCAAATACCAAGGGGAAAATCCATATTCTAGTCCCCTAAGACTCAGCTGTAACAGCAAAAATTTGATCGTCTATTCTGCCTCTTGGAAACAGGCAGCACACTTAAGTTCCCCTGTTGGGAGATGTTAACAGAACTGAGCAGGGCTCTGATGTTCATTCCACACTTGGCAGAGAAAGGCGCTGCTGTGGACGCTGCCTGAGGGAATCAGGGTTCCAGCAAAGCATTGTGAGGTCAGCCCTCTCTCTCCCCCTCTTCCTGGTGGTGGTACATTTAAGGGGAACCTGACCCTGTACCCTCGGATGAAGGAAAGGTGGCAGAGCTAATGATTGCCCCGTTTTTAGTGAGTATAAAGGTCTCCGCAGAGTCGAGTCCAGGCAGGGAGCTGAACTTTCATTCAGAATCAGAGGCAGTCACGAAGACTGTGTCCTCTCTCCCATTGTAGTGTTGGTGGGGCCTAAAGGGAAGCAGAGTCCATAGCCTTCCATCTTCATCCCTGAGAAATAAAAATGTTCAGGATCAAAACAACAGAAGCAATCCTCAGGAACCAGGGAAAATCACATCATGTATGAGAACAGCCGGCAGCAGACACAGTGGAACAGAGATGAATCACATGCTAGAATTCCAGCAAGAGTTTTAAAGAAGCTATCCTCAGAGTGCGTTGGACAGCTATTTAGTTACTTAAAACAGCAAAAATATAAGAAATCTCTGCAAAAAGTTTGTGGTCCCAACACCGGGGAACTTTAGAGGCAGGTGATGTCGATACTATAGACCATGATTATGTCTGTGTGTGTTATACACACTGAATTGAGTACTTACAATGGACCCTTCTACCTGTACACCTCAGCAAAGTTGATGCGCAGAACTACATGGGAACATTCTCTTTATCTACGGCAGTTCTGATTCAGAAGGTCCAGAATAGAACTCAAGCTTTTCCCTCCATCCTTCTCTCCTTCCCGTTTACTCGCTCCATCCCTGCCTCTTTCCCCCTCTTCTCCCTCTCCTCTCCCTTCCCATTCCCCTGTCCTACCATTTCTCTCCATCTCTCCATTAAGTCCGAGGTGATTCTGTTGCAGCTGGTGGCTCCCGGGGAACTTGTGATCCCTGCAGAAGAACATAGGCTAGTTGTGAATTCTTCAGACTATAAATCTGTTAGCAGCCTGTGCAAATAGAAACTTGTTCTAGTAAATTATGAATTACCAGATAAGCACTTGCAGAATAAACAGAATACATAATTAGAATCCATTAAGTGTGCTATCTCTACTTGGAAATGAATTTTGTGAGTTATTCTTTGTTGGATCAGGTTGTGAGGGTTGGAGTGTAGCATCTTGAGAGGTGTTGATGAGGAGGCTGGGTCATAAAGCTGCTCTGGTGTGACTATACCCTTCTCCATTCCATCTCAGGACACCGTCATCTTCATGGCTGATGACTGCCATGTGTGAGCTGCACTGCCTTGGCATTTGTGGTTTCCCTTATCCTCTCTGGGGCTGTGCTTCTGGCTGGCATTCCACTCTCCACAGCCATCCCACCTTGATGGCCTCTGCCATTGACCTCACCTCACCTCAGTGGCTGTAATGCTGCCTTGTAGACTGCATTTTTCAGCATCACAAAGATAACTCATGTACTGTCTCACTGGTCTGGGAAATCAGTGTGAATCATTCAGTATACAGTGGGGTGCTGGTTTTGGAGTGGGGGGGGCTATCTTTTTGGTAGAGACACTATCTTTAGCTGAGATGTCATTTTTGGGGCTAGGTAGTTGCCTTTGTGGTGGAGGCTCTGTCTTTGGGGTTCTTTTTATGTATCACAGCTCAGAGGATATCACACTGTTATAGCTTCTAATCCTGTTGATCTTTTGGTGGAGGAGCTGTTTGTGGGGGAAAAAAATAAACATTAGAAATCTTCCATCTGCACTCAGGCAATAACACTTGAAACGTTTGCACATATCTGTCTCCAAGCCCTTATGTGGATTGTGGTTTCTAAGAGAGATTAGCTTTTGTTTCCTAGAGTAGAAGCAGGACTAGTAGGAGCAAGTAGAGGGAGATTGTGTTATGGCCAGGCTTATTTTATTTCATTATTTATTTATTCATTAGAGCTCCGTTATTCTAGGGCCTTTCAAAGTGTGTAGTCTAATGTAACTAAAGGTGTTCCAGGAAGATCTGAAGATGGTATCCTAGGGAGGACGTTGAAGAACCTCTACAGATGTTTTTATGTTTCATCTCTTGTTCCTTTAATTGATATAAGCCGCAAATGTACCTGTAGAACCACAGAAATACAAATAGAAATTTCTTATCCAACTTGCTTTTTTTTTTTTTTTTTTTTTTGTTCAGCAAAGCTGGGGTTTAGTAACTGGGAGTCCTGGGAACTCAAGGTTGGCAAGGAATCCCAGGGCATATAGCAGCATCTTCATCTCTTCTTGTCTGAGGACCCTATGTGTGTAGGACCCATTTTCTCCTCTGTGGGTTCTAAAGCCTGGTTCCTATCACATGTACTTTTCAAAGCCATTTTCAGCAACTTAAGGGTTGGGAGCAAGTAGCCAATTCGCTGATCATAAATCCCTTCTCTTTCCCAAGGGGTGGGCCAACATTCCTACTCATGATGAAGTATCTTTCATTAAAGCCAAAAAGTGAACTCAGAACATGGCTGTTTTTGAGGATCAGTCATAACTCTTTACCCTATTTGTTCTTCTGTGGCTAAGATAACTTGGCTTGTTGGGAAACATGATGAATGGGACTTGTAAAACGCATTGCTTAGCTCTTGAGTAGGTCCAGGTGATCCAGGTAGTGTGGCCACAGACAAGTCAGGAATGGCTACCAGCCTGTGACAATCTTAACGTTCAGAAGATACCTGTCCTCTGATCCCTGAGCCATGCCATCTTCTGGTCCACTTAAGTTTTCCAGTTGTATTAATGGAATAGTTGTTTGTATTTCAAATGGTCTTCAATGTCCTTTGAAATTTCCATTGTACGTTTTATAATTCTGAGAAAATCCTTGGTTTGGATTGAAGCTTTGGCCCCTGAGCCCTGGTAGAAGCAGCAGCTGATAACAGCTGCTCCTCTCTTATACACACCATTCCTAGAGACACTAGGTCTGAAATACCATCCTATTTGCACTACTGTTCCATTATTTTAATCCTGTTGGTTTAAAAAATTAACCTTTAATGTTATCATATGTGTATAGGTGTATCGCCTGTACGTGTGTCTGTGCATCATGTGAGGAGGACAGAAGAGGACATCAGACCCTCTAGCACTGGAACTACAGTTATGAGCCCCCACATGGGTGTTGGCAAGTGAACTGGGTCCTGTGGAAGAGCTACTAGTGCTCTTGACCCTGGTGAGCTGTCTCTCCAGGCCCATTTTATTATATTAAAAAAAAATTCTTCAATTCCATACATACACACAGTTTATTTTGACCATGTTGATCTCCCTATTTTCCCCCAAATCTATTTCCCCTTTCCCCTCACTTCTTCCCACCTTCTACTTTTTTTCTTTTTAAATAACCCTTATGTGGAGCCATCCACTGAGCATGGCCAACCTACCAGGGACCAGACCCTTAAAGAAAATCAACCTTCTGTCTCCCACTGGCCAGGAACTGTCAATAGCTCCTCAGCTATGAGTGGAGGCTCTTGAGCCCCTCCCGTTTCCATGTTGGAATGTGGAGTGTCTTGATCTTTTGCAGGCAACTGCAGCTGCTGTGGGTTCAGTTGAGTGCAACATTGGTCCTGTTGTGTATCAGAGACCCCGCTTCGCTTCGGTTCTCCTTGGCCTCTGGCTCTTTGAACTCCCTCTTCAGGGATGGTCTTTGGGGAAGGGGTGTGATACAGATGTCCCATTTATGGCTGCACGTGCCACAGACACATATTCTGTGCATTTTGACCAGTTTTAAATTTCTCTGTTAACCACTGCTTTGTTCTAAGCCTTGATGCTTAAGCAGTATTTGAATATTTAATGATGCCCAGTAAAACGTCTTGTATTCAGCAAGCAATCAGTATAGCATTTTCAAATGTTTGGGAAAAACCTTGTGCTTTGTGATATTTTTTGTGGTTGCTGTGGGTATTGCTGATTTCTATGTGTTAGTCATGTTTTGAGAGCACAGATCATTCATGTCAGTTCTTGTTGATCCTGGTTCTTCCCTTTCTCTATGTGAAGTATGAGGTATGTTCCCATACAGAGACTGGCTGGATGATGAGTTAATAAATATTAAGCACCGACTGGCAGCAGAGATAGAATAGAAATGAATGGAAAATGTAATTCTCGTGTTTGTAGACTTTATTGTCTAATTTAAAAGTTACCTTAAAAATAATTCCACAGTACAATAATCCTTAAAGATCATTGGATGTCTCATGTGGTGGCTCTCCAGGGTTAGTGTGCTTCCAGTCACTTGGAGAACTTGTTTAACTATAGAGTGGGAGCAGGGCTGGAGAGATGCCCCAGAAGCTAAGAGCACTGACTGCTCTTTCAGAGTAACTGGCCTCCATTCCTAGCACCCCCATGGCATGGTGGCTTATGGCCTTCTATAATTACAGTCCCATGGAATCAAATGCCCTCTTCTGCTCTCCAGCGATCCTGCATGGATGTGGTATAGGCACATACCTGCTGGCAAAACACCCATGTGCATAAAATAAAAATAAAGGCTTTAAAAATTAAAAATACAGATAAGTGGGGTCTTGTTTTCATTTTTTTTTGTTTGTTGGTTTGTTTGTTTTGATGTTTTTAGTCCAAGTAATGAGACTTTGCCCTCTCTGTTCTTCTCGTGGTACTGGAAATCCAACCTAAAGTCTTTTTACCTATTCAATGGATGTTAGTCCCACCTTCCCTGCCTCAAGTCCTACCTTTCTAGAAAGCTCCAGAGGCCATATTTGGAGAAGCACTTGTCTAATGAGTGGTTCTCAACACTGACCATGAATTAAAACGACCAGTACCACTACACATTCCAGACCAGTTAAGTCAGGAAGTTGGGATGGTTGCTGTTACTGGGTGGGACCTCAAGTTAAAAATGTGCAGTCAGATAGGAGACTTACTGGTCTAATGGATGCCATGCAGGGGGGGGGGGCAGGGGGAGGGGGAGAACGTTACATCTAGAGATTCAGGATGCACTGGTGGGCTGTCGAGGTGTAGAGTATAGAGGATTTTAAAAAGTGCTGTATTCTATAAAGGCAGTGTTGTGGACAAGTTGGCTTTTTTTTTTTTTTTTTTTTTTGCTGCCTCTGGGGACAGTATGATGAGCTTGTTAGCTCTTAGCCCAAGTCAGCTTGGGTTTTCCCTCAGCAAGTGGCCAGAGAGTGGGACTGAGGTTCTCACCATCAGCAGTGTTACAAACACCCTCTGACCACCTCTTTCTTTTGCTGCTTTAGATAGGTGTCCCCCCCCCCCCCCCCCCCCCCGTGCTGGCTGGTCTTATGTCAGCTTAACACAAACTAGAGTTATCTGAAAGGAGGGAACCTCAACTGAGAAAAAAAATGTGTCTATAAATCCAGCTGTAAGACATTTTCTTAATTAGTGATTGATGGGGGAGGGCCCAGACCATTGTTGATGGGGCCATCCCAGGGCTGGTGGTCCTGGGTTCTATAAGAAAGCAGGCTGAGCAAGCCATGGGGAGCAAGCCACTAAGCAGCACCCCTCCATGGCCTCTGCATCAGCTCCTGCCTCCAGGACCCTGCCCTGCTTGAGTTCCTGTCCTGACTTCCTTTTGATGATGAACAGCAATATGGAAGTGTAAGCCAAATAAACCCTTTCCTCCCCAACTTGCTTTTTGGTCATGGTGTTTCATTGCAGCAGTAGAAACCTTTAAGACATCCGCTACCTACCCACCCACCCACCCACCCAGTGTGTGTGTGTGTGTGTGTGTGTGTGTGTGTGTGTGTGTGTGTGTATGCATGAATGTGCACATTAATGGAATATAGATTAGTGAGAGGTTGAACTTGAAGAAATGACTATCATTTTTATGTTTGATTTCTGTAAACTTTTTCCTCTTACAAAATGAAGTATTGTGCATTGTTATTACTGGTCAACATATATGAGTACAAGTACAATCTTAGGAACATTGGTCTATGCGTCTTGGGTCTCCCAAACTCTAGCAATGGGCCTGACACATAGTGTTTGCTCAGTCAATCTGTGTTTGTTGAAAAAATTGGGAAGGTCATCTTTCCACATCAAGTTTGTACATTACTGCTCACTCCCCAAGCTTTCCTAAGAATGCTACTGACTTTGTTTTCCAAAGGACGCAAGAATCTGGTATTAAACTAGAGGAATATTTTTAAAAATTGTAAGAGGTATGGGGCAGTGCCTGGAGAGAAAGCTCAGTGGTTAAGAGCACTTATTGTTCTGGCAAAGTACCCTAGTATGGTTCCCCATTGTTGGGTAGCTCATAACTGCCTGTAACTCCAGCTCTAGGGGAATCCTTCTAATTTCTACAGTCACTTGCAGTCACATGCGTAAACCCCACACATAGGCACATACAAACATACATAACTAAAAATATTTTTTAAGTCTAGATGTAAAAATAAAACAGTAAATTTAACAAATACTAGATATAAATTCAGCATAGGTATTTGTCATCCACAAAAAGTCTTTCCTACTCAATTCCAAGTGATGGTGAGCCACATCAAGTTTTAGGTCTTGCTGTTAAATTTTATTTTTAATTTTATTAAGTTAAATTGATCATAAAGTCACATGGCCTGAAACAATGAGCCTGTGTTTTAGTTCTTGGAACAGCCACAGCCTTGGTTATAATGAATTTCATAGGGCTCAGAAGTTATAAAGATTTGGTGCTTGCTAAAATTTTGACTTTCTCCCTAAATGCCTATTGGAAGGAAATATCTATCCTGGATTTTGAGAGCGTTGCTTTCCACCACAGGTTCCTTAGAAGTGAGATGCAGCTGCTTTACTGGCTATTTGGCCCAGGGTAAAGAGAAGGACCAGTAAAGAAACCTCTGATCAGACCATTTGATGCTAATTTCACAGGTGGCTGATCACTGTGTGCTTGGCTGTTGTTATTTATGGATGGACCAAATGAAGTGTCGTCGTAAAAGCAGTGAAGTTGGGTCTAGAAACAAGTGGTCATTGGTGAGTGCCATTGCTAGAGTTAGATGAGACCCATTAGTGGGTGTGATGATTTCCACCCTCTTCTGTGCACCCTTGAGTTCTTTTGAAATCAAACAATAAAACAGATAGAATCAACCACTGATCTCTCCCACTCTTTAAGCACTGTGAGTTGATAGGATTTTAATCAGGTTGTTTTAGATACTGACTTCAGGCATCATTTAAAGAGCCATCCGTGGAGCTGTAAATTAATTAGAACCAGATTTGTGAAGGATTTGGTCATTTTCTCCTCTTCTCTCTCCTCTTCACTATCTCACCTGGGGACAGGAAGGCCTAGAAGGGTCGCATAGCCACCAGCTCAGCTTCGTAGTTAGTGCTGAGCCAGGGACTGGAACCTGGATTTCAAATTTCTGTTATTTCTGCTGTATTAGATGGATAAGACTTTTGTTTGTTTATTTTGGAGACTCGATCATTGTGTGTAGCCCAGTCTGGCCTCTTAACTGCCTCCTTTTGCCTTAGCCTTACAAATGCTGGAATCACAGATGTGTAAGCCTGTAAAATCATCTTTGGTTACGAGATTTTTCTCTGAAATACTTGGCTGAAAAATGGCCCTGCTGTGTTTTTTTGTTTTTTGTTTGTTTGTTTTTTTCCCCTTAAAAGGAAAAACTAGTGTTAAAATGTTCCTATTGTTAATATGCCGGTTGACTACGAACAGTTTTAGGAATAGCGACCTTAGAAGAGAAATGGGGTTTATCGAGGCGATGTGGCCAAAGAGAAGCAGAAAGCAGTAGTTAGCTGCTGAGTGTGGGTGGGAGGTGCCTGCAGATAATATCTGCAAGCATTGGGTACTGTGAGTCATGGTTTGGCTCTGAGTACAGCTCTCCTAAGTTTCGAGTTTTACTATCTAATTATCCTTCACGGACTAGCATGTTTCTTAGGGTATTGGTCTGTGCGTGTGTGCATGCGAGCGAGCGAGAGAGAGAGAGAGAGAGAGAGAGAGAGAGAGAGAGAGAGAGAGACAGAGAGAGAGAGACAGAGAGAGAGAGAGAGAGAGACAGAGAGACAGAGAGCGAGCGCTAGGGCTGACTGAACCCAGGGCATCCTATATGCTAGGCAAGTGCTCCTCACTGACTCCCCCCTTTTCTACCAGGTTCTTTATCATATTACTTAGAATCTGATTGCAAAGATACTTCTTGTGTGTTTGCCTTGCTCTCATTTCATTTCCACGTTTTTAGCACATCAGGCTCTAGAGTTTGCTCAGGACAGCTGCAAGTGCCTTTGGTCATTCATGAGAATCTTCTGCCAGAGTACTTGCCAGTTCCCCATCTGTCATTGGAGCAAGCCTGGGGGACCTGATTAAAGATACTTGTTCTTTGGCATGACTTCTGTAGGTTCAGTGTTAGTAGGTCTAAGATGAGGGGCCTCATTGTACTGAGTGTTCAGTCTCATTCAGTGCTGACGGATTTTACGTGGTTTCTTACCCAGTGCAAGATTGATTTCAGGCTACTGGAAATTTATCTGTATTGTAGCCATCAAACCTCACTTATTCCCCTTAAAGGTTTTAGTCTTAGATTACCCCCCTGCCCCAGAGGATTCTTAGTTTATAATCTTAGGCTTCCATTGGTGTGCATTCAGGAACTGAATGATAATTTTCTTCTTGATTATAAAAAAAAAAGCTAATTAACATAGGAAATCTGTGATTAAAGTCAATCATACTTCATGTTATGACCAAGTATCACTCAGAGAGCATTCCCTATTGGAAAGGAGTTTATCACATGTGGCCTTGTGTTTGTACAGTTGATTACAGTGTGTGTGTGTGTGTGTGTGTGTGTGTGTGTGTGTGTATGCATGCATGCGCGCGTGCGCGTGTGTGTGCATGCTTCCCTTCCAAGAGGAGTTCTCTGGTCTGGAAAGGTTTTGTTGAGTCTCCAGGAATTACATAAAAAGACCTAAATGTGTTGAGCTCAGTAATAAGATCCTAAGTGATTGGGTCTTCCAGTAACTTCTAGAATGGGACTGTAGCACTTGCTGTTACTGAGCTCTCTCTGCTCCTTACTGTTTTAACCACCAAGAGTTTGGATTACAGGTGTTCACCATACATCCATGCCTTACTCCTATTCTAGTTCACGATGATGATTCACAGGCTGTGGGGTTCCCTGGGCCTGCCTGGCTTTCTTGTGTATGTATGGTCATCTCTTGATCCCTTGAAAAAGTCCCCCCCCCCCCCCCCCGCCATTTCTATTTTTTGCTTATCTGACTTGGAATCACCAAACCTGCTGTAACTTGAAGCTCTGCTGCCCCAAATGGAGCACTCCTTGGTTTCACTGAGTATGTTTGAGGTCCACGTTGGACTCCGTTCTAGAGAGGGGAAGGATTTCACAGTAGTTACTGTTAGAAACCAGTGCAGGGAGTGCAAGCTCCTGATAATTTCAAAGATGTTTCTTTCTGGTCTTCATAACCACAGAGGTTGTGCCAAGTTGGATGCTGGCCATCCTTTGGGCAGGCTGTGGCTCCCAGCTGGCAGATTACCCACTGGGATTCAGTTTCCTTGGCTGATGCTTTGTTGTATGCCTACCAATCCCCCCCCTCCCAGCCTCTTGGGCCTTTTCCGAAGCAGGAGAGATGGTAGCAGGCTCTACCCTCTTGTTCTCTTCTTTTAGACATGTCGTTGATGTTAGGGAAGGACTTGTAAAATGAAATTGTGGCAGAGGAAAGTGGCATGTCTATGGCATAAAAAAATGCTGTTAGCAAGCTTGAGGCACATCAGAGAGATTAGACCTGAGAGAACATCCCCCCCCCCCCCCCCCCGCCCCACACACTTTCTTTGCCTGTTTTTGAGGTCTGGGAATTTATCTTGACTTGAAGAATGGCCTGTTTTTGAACATTTGAATAGGCAGCACCGTTCAGCAGGGAATACACGTACAGACTGATATGTCTCTTAAAGCCAATTTGTAGTACAAGTCATTGCAAATGATTTCTTGAGCTGCTGATGTGTTTCTGCTTTAGAGTCTCTGCCTGGATCTATATGTTCATCTCCTGTTGGAGCCAGTGGTTTGCTTTTATGATCCTGACGGGAGAGCCCACCCTTCCCTTGACCTTTTAACTGCTACCCCTAGATATTGGAGCGTGCTTTCTAGGGCAAGTAACCGTTAACTACTTCCAAATGACAGCTGCATCCCAGCCACTCAGATTGGGAAACAAGGAGAATCTTTGATTCCAGCCTTGCTTGGTCAAGGTACTGTGGGAAGGATGGAGTGGCCCTCCACATTAGATTTGGAGAGACCCTGTCAGATGGATGAGTGAAGTCTCAGTGGGAAGGGAGTTTGCAACTGTCAGTTGTAAAAAGCAGAGGAGTGGAAGTGCGCACTCCTAGCCAGGAAGCTAATTGTAATTGATAGCTGCTGGGAGAGTGAACACCCCCTACCACCACTACCTCTGCCACCTCTGCCGCCTCCACCGGAGTGACACTGGGTATAACAGCCATTCTTTAGGGCAGGCCCCATACTTAGGTGTAGTTGCAAACACTCATGGCACTCCATTTTTTTTTTTTAAGAGAGAGAAAAAGCATGAACTTGGGTGGGTATGGAGGTGGGGAAGGGTCTGGAAGGAGTTGGGGAAGAGGTAAGGAAATGATCAAAATATATTGCATGACATTCTCAAATAGTAAATAAGAACATTTAAAAGAAAAGAAAAAAAATCTAGCGTCTGGGTGTGGTTTTCTTCCCACCATGCAGAGGACACAGCTAGAGGAGAGATTACCTTTCTCCGTGGACAGCTTTGTCTTTGTGGAAGGACGGAAAAGGGGTAGATGAAACTGCCTTTGGTCATGCTCGACAGTTATGTTGGAAGATACCGCATTAGAGGCTTCTGATGTGTGTCTCTCCTGCCTTTTGCTTCATTGGGCTTTGCTGCTGTTTTCCCTTTGGTGACCTGAGGGACCCCTGAACTTGGGTGATTAGAGCACACAAGCTCCGATAGGCTCTGAAGGAGCGGAGCGGCATCTGGAATCAAGCAGCTGGGAGATGCACAGCAGAGCCAACGGGAGCCGGGGTAGTTGTTGCTTGTAAGTGCAGAGAAAGAAGGCAGCAGATCCTGGTAGATGTTCGAGATGTTCAGCTTATGCACTTAGAGGATAGGGACTTGTCTCTCTGTGATTCTCCTCATCACCCGGGGAGAGGAGGGAGGAGGTGTGCTGACTGGTTTTGAACTGCAGTATGCAAGTCAGCATTTCATTCAGTTCACTAACTGACTAATTAGCATCACAAATCTTTCTTGTTCTTAATCTTCCAGGTGCTGGGATACGGGATATATACAAACTCCTTCCAAATCCTTGCACTCAGGATTCTTTGATGCTAGATAAGGGATGATGCTGAAGACAGACTCATAGTCATGATGGTGGTAAATAAAATACGGCATTAGCAAAAGCAACAGCAAAGGAAAGGGAGTGAAATTGGGAAGAAACTTAAATTTCAGTATGGTCATGGAAGGTGTCTTTAAAAATGACCCTAAAACAATTAACTACCATGGGGGAAAAGGTGGAATTTTTTTTTTAAATATTGAAAACATTTCAGTTTCTGGAATGTAAGCATGCACAGAAACTTCAAATATTTTTGTCTTTGAAGGGCATCTAATGTCATCGCACCCTTACTTGTCTTTGGCTGGTCAACTCTAGCTGGTTCAAAGTTCATCAGTATAATTGATTTCAATGTGTTCAGTGCTAAGACAGTCTTAGTTGAAGGGGCTGCTTTTATCAAGTTGGTATAAAACTTTCCTGTGTACCTTAAAAGCTAGACACCTTCTTTAAGTAGATGTACAGCAATTTTTATTAGTTGGCTAGATTTTTGGAAATTAAAGTTTTCCTCACAAGTTGAATCAAACAGAGTAGTAAACTCTATAAAGAGTTCTTTTCTGCAGAGTGGAGTGCTAGTGGTCATGGACTTGGCTGTGGGTGTTTGACTGCATAACTTGGTGTGTGGATTTGTGCTATTGGAAGGATTGGATGGCGTAGTATAGCTCCCTGGATTACCCTCGAGAACAGGAATTAAAACAGCCATCTCTTTCTTTAAAAGACAATATAATATAAAAAGACATCAGCCTTCGTGTATCATGAATCTACAGTGTGCTTGGGCATTTTGCCATGGTTCCTCATACTGATCACATTGATGGCAGAAAATCCTCTTGGTTTTATATGTAAAAGATGGCTTTCAGCTTGTGATCCACCTATCTCACCCCTCCTGAAGGATGACATTGTAGCTGTGAGGGTCTTGAGTTTGGATCTCCAGAGCCCATGTTCCGGTGGAACCCTGAATGCGTGCTGGCCAGCTAGTCTTGTCTACTTAGTGAATTTTGACACATTTTAAACACAAAGTGGAGGCAGCTGAGGAATGACATCGACCTCTAAACATATAACTTGTATGTGCACACCTGCACTCCCGTGTGCACTCACAGGAAAACACAAACACTCACACACACATACTCAAAGTATAGCCAAATACTTTTAGTGTATCTCACTTGAAACAGCATTAAAATAATTTGTATTCTTGGAGTGTATTTTTGTGTCACGTGTATGTTTTATTTTAGGTATTGTACATGTGTTCTAGAATAGCATTTTTAGTATGTTTCATGCTCTAAAAAGTTTGCAGAACAAACATGTCAGATGATGGCTGACATCACTTCACATATGAAAATATCACCAGCCTGAAGTTGAACTTGTGGTCAGAATGTTCTCTTTCTTGCCTTGTCACAACGCTCTCTTGTGGTTTTGCAAGGCTTTGGTCTTCCAGGTGTTTGGTGTTCACATTTGTTTGCTCCCAAACATTGCTCTCTATCCAGAGGTAGGAACATACCTCCAGATGATCAGGGTCAGTGTGGAAGAGCTTCTCAAAAACATCTCTACATGATCTATTTACAAAGAGAGCAAAGGAAAGATGAGTTTAGACACCTGTCTCTTATTGCTGAATATGTAGAACCTAGATGCTCTTTTTCTCAATGGAGAAAACAAGTATGGTTTT
Source organism: Peromyscus eremicus (assembly GCF_949786415.1). Taxonomy (NCBI): domain Eukaryota; kingdom Metazoa; phylum Chordata; class Mammalia; order Rodentia; family Cricetidae; genus Peromyscus; species Peromyscus eremicus. Next base: position 22,124,825 of record NC_081438.1, on the reverse strand, counting down.
GTGAGCTCGCCAGAAGCAGCCTTGGGATTTCTTCGTTAAACACTCAGGATGATCTAGAGTGAAGAGAGTTCCAGTCTTCATTGTGCACCAGGCAGGGAGTCCTGAGTCGTATAAAGTTGGATAAGGTTAGGAAGCAAACAGCTTGTCATGTATATACATTTTCTCTGCCCCTGGATGTGATGTGACCAGCTATTTGAAGTTCCTGCCTTGACTTCCCTTCAGTGATGGACTGTAGTCTAGAATGATTTTGTTTTGTTTTGAAATCACAGCAATAGAAATGTAAAAGTGACCTTGGAGTTGGTATATGGAGACAGTGAATATGACAAGGGAAGCTGGGCCACCCTGTGTATAGTGTTTGGGGTTTGCTGGCCATGTGCGTTTGGATTGGGTTTCAGGATCATTTCCTTTAGTTCCAGTGGTGTGTAAATTTGTCACCTGTCTTAACAGCTTCTGGAGCTTTCTGGTGTAAGAATATGGTGTTGGAATCTAGCTGGTCCTCCAGCCACAATACCTGCAGCAGCCCTTCCCTCTCAAAAAGGAGCACTCACCCTACCAAGACATTGTCTGTGAGTCTACGCCTTAGACTTCCAGGTTCCAGGAGTCCTTACCTGGAGATCCGAGTTTCCATCAAAGGAGTTATTGGTGGCCACACATCCTGCTTCCCACCTCCTCCCGACTCTTGCCAGGGAATCTGAGAGCAAGCCCTGTGCCCTGTATCCACCCCACATCCTCAGAGACGTATTAGAAAAACCTTGGACTTCTGCTTTGTGGGCCCTGATTTCCTCTCTTCAGAGCCACTGCCACGCTGTTGTCTGTCTGTCTGTCTGTCTGTCCATGGCATTAATAACTAATAAACTCCATACCCCAGCAGTCTGTCTTAGCGTCCCTTTTCAAGCCCTATCTGAGACTTGTACCTGGGACTAGGGTGTGGGACTCTGCTCTTATAGGCAGCTGTTTTGGCCTCAAAGGGGGCAGACTTTTCCATGAGCATTTCACTGGCATTCTTTCCCCCTTGCCCTGGAACCACCCTGAATTAATACCTGATCTGTTTGGCTAGACTTTTGCTTTTTGCACAGAAGAAATTGTTCTTGTTGAAGGTGCCAGGAAAACCCAGGGAAAACCTGCTCCCTAGCTTCCTCTCTGTGTGACTTTTTACCTCTCCCCATTCTAAATCCCCAATAAATACTGACCTTTTGGCTAGAGGCCCTATCTTAGAGCATTGTGTGGCAGAGTTGGCTCTGGCTGACTCCCAGGACTGTTAATGACTTCCTTCACTGTCCCTGAATAATTGCTGGAAAAGACAGCTGTGGAGAGACATTTCTCCCAGCTTGTCGGCTCATTAATTTCAGCCTTGGTGAACAGGGCGCAAAGGAAGAAGGTGGAAACCACTCTGAGGCAAGTAGGAGGGTTGGGTGGGGGATAAAAATCTATGCTATAGGAGCAGGGCAGCTGCACCATGTCAGAGCTTAAAACTTGGAGTCTGTGAGCTTTGGACAGGCTTCAATTTAAAGAGACTCCATGCAGAAAAGCTCAGCTCTGGGATCACAGCTTTAGAAGCGATTATCGACTTTTCCTCAAGTCCCTGCTGCAGGTTCCAGTGGTACTGTTTGATCATGATTTAACCTGTAGGGCACCAGGTTTCTGTGCACCACTTCATTCATGAATGGAAATGTCTGAGTAGGAAAGTCCCTGGAAGTGAAAGGGAAGATTCCAGAACAGTCAACCTTTATTATGTGGCCTATATCCATAATCCCATAGTGGCCTCAAAGGAAATTTTGGAGAAAAGGTATATTTATAACACGCCTCTTAAAAATGAATCAAATGATTAGTAAAAAACTTACATAAGCCACACAGATCACATATATCTGAGGACCAAATATTTAGGTTAGCTGCCCAACTCAGCTCCAATGCTTGAGCACTTCTGTGATGAGGGAAACAAGACTGGACTCCCGACTTTCATTTTCTGAGTACAGCAAATGTCAGGTTTCTAAAAGATGTATTCTTTCTGAAAATGAATTATGAAGGGACTCTATATAAGTCTTCAGGCAAGGGTGTTGAACAAATTAATGTTTAATGTTACCAGTAGATTTTCAGGAGGACCGAGAGCTCTTTGTGAGGCTTTCTTTGGTGTTTATTCCATAGATATCTAGGCTGCAGTTTTAAGGCCACCCTAACATAGTGCCTGTAAGTATCTTGGAGTTACCACTGTGGGTTCTGATGATACATCTGAATATCTGAAAAGCAAAAAAGAACAGGTAATATCTTAAAGTAGGATTTCTCAAAATTAGATGCACAGAAGAATTACTTGGAAGGCATATATAAAAAAAAATCTGCCCAGGCTACATTCCAGACTAATGAGATAAAAATCTCTGATGGTGTACCCAGGCCTCAACAAATATTGTGAAAAACTGAATCTAAAGGTTGACCAAGTTTGAGATAGTCCTTATTTATTTATTTTATCTGTCTATTTTTGAGACAGCCATGTATCTCTGGCTGGCTTTGAACTCAAATCCTCTATCCTCTTGCCCTTGTGTATCACATTCCCTGTGAAAGATCTTCAATGTTTATATACATATATATGTATGTGTATAGATGCAGATATATGTTATGTATTTTTTTAAAGGCAGGATCTAATTAATCTGTTCCAGCCTGACCTTGAACTCTCTGTGTAGCTGAAGTTGGCCTTGAGTTCCTGATTCTCTTGCCTCCAACTTCAAAGTAACTCTCAAGTACCAGGATTACAGGCTTGTGGGAAACTAATGTTAATACTTAATTGGACTTCCCAAAGGGCTATTTAAATCCTAGAGTGCTGAAGTATTCCATGTCCTTGATTTAAGAAAGTCCCTGAAGTTTCTATTAACATTTCTCTAGGAACATTGGGACTTGAGTTTCTTCTGGGGCCCAGGGCCACTGTATCTTTCTAGTCTGTAAGACCCAAATTAGTCTTTGGCAAGTGGCTTAGGATTGGCCATAGCAGACCTCGTAGGAGATGGACTTTGTTTTTGAAGTTCTAGATCAAGTGTTTTAAGGGAGTATTAACAGTACTCTCACAATTTTTTCTGGTCCTGGAAAGGCTGTTGTCTTGGGAGAAGGTCAGCTCCATTTTCGGTACATTTGTTTCCTAGTTCCTTCCTTGAAGTTAAAGTCACCTGCCATTGTTAAATCTTAAACTGCGAACCCTCTGATTCTTAGAGTTGATTTGATAAGCAGTGACTGTTTAAATGAATTAATGGCTTTATTTTTCAACTTGAGAAAAGTGAAATACATCTTCAGGTGTTGGAACATCAGAGCATTATTACTTTAATGCAGTCTTTATTCTATTAGGGTCCAAATTACGCTTCTGTAAGTATGCATGTCACAGTTAGTGTCTGAGTTACTTTTCTGCTGCTCCGAAAGAACACCGTGATGGCAACTTACAACGGAAAATTTATTTTGGCTAACAGTTCCAGAGGGTTAGAATCCATAATGTCATGTTGGAGGCAGTAGGCAGGCATGGATGCTGAAGCAAGATGCTTAGAGCTCACATCTTAAAGCAGAAGCACAAAGCAAGAGAAAATAAACCGGAAGCCTTGAAATTCTTTTGCACTCAAAGCTTACCCCCTAGTAACATTGATCCTCCAGCCATGCGGCAGCCCCCAGACCTCCCACACAGTGCCAACTGAAGACCAGGTTTTCAGCTGTAGAAGCCTGTGCGGCCCAGTCTTAATCAAACCATCACTGTTAGAATTTGCCAACTCAACACAAACCTAGACATATCTGGGATCTCATTTCAGGAATTGCCTCTATCAGTTTGGCCTGTGGGCACATCATGGGGCCTTGTCTTGATTTCTGATCGGTGTGGGATGGCTCAACCCATTGTGGGCAGTGCCATCCCTGGGCGAGTGTGCCTGGGCTGCATGAGAAATGGAGCTGAGCAAGCCAGGGGAAGCAAGCCAGTAAGCAGCAGTGTTCCTCCTTGGTTTCCACTTCCTGTTCCATCCAGCGTTGAGTGTCTGCTTTGTTTTCCAAACTCTGTAAGCTGGAATAAAGCCTTTCCTTTCAAAGTTGCTCCTGGTCATGATGTTTATCACAGCAGTAGAGAAGCAAGCTAGAACAACACATTATGTAGGACACTGAGAGGGCAGAGAGGACAAAAGAGGGGGGAAGAGAGGAGAAAAGGAGGGAGGGAATGAAATGGTAGAGAAAGAATATGAATGGAGATTATCTCAGTCATTGTGAAATCACATGATTTGGAAACATATGGCAGTGGAGTTCTCATTAGGAGCCATTTTCTGGCTTCGTGACCTCCGCCCAGATACAACCCGTGATCTTCAATTTTTATGTACCGAAGTGTTACACTAATATCTGCCTCTTAGGGACTCTGGTGGTTTTAAAGAAGATGGCCTGCAAAGGAGTGGCACTATTAGGAGGTGTGGCCTTGTTGGAGGAAGCGTGTCATCGTGGTTTAAGCTTGGCTCAGTGTGACACTCAGTTGTCTTCCTGTTGCTTGCAAATGTAGGACTTTCAACCCTTTCTCCACTACTATGTCTGCATGCCATCATGCTCCCTGTCATAACGATAATGGACAGAACCTCTGAAATTGTAAGCCAGCCCCAATTCAATGTTCTCCTTATAAGGGTTGCCATGGTCATGGTGTCTTTCTTTTCACAGCAATAGAAGAGGCCCTGACTAGGACAGAGACTGTTTTGATAATTACCCAAGGTTGTCTTTCAAGTACACAGCAAGTGTTTATTAGAGCGCAAAGTGTAAGGCCCAGATGACACTGTATTCAGTAAAGAGAGTCGATGGATACTCGGACTTCATGAAAGTGCCCGTCTGTCACTTGCTCAGGAAGGTCTGGTTTGCTTATCTAGAAGTTCTTCATGCTGTCACAGAAATGGGCCGGGTCGTTCCTAGAGATCCTTTTGGGTTCCATCTTCACCTGCTTGGAACTGAATTACCACCTTTTAATTCTCCCTTGACAGCACTGTTAACACCCATCTGAATCTCCTGTGCTTTCCCATGCTGCTTAACAGAGGTGGCTTGGGGCTGAGGACCGTGGGAGGGTGACCTCAGAGTGTCTGGTGCCATCTTCAAGTTTCTGTAACTTGGCCCTGTGCGTGCTTTGTAAACGACGACAGTGAATTGATGACTTCTCGTCGTCGTCTTCGCAGACTCTTACATCTTCATGTGCACGCTCAACGGATCGGGTCTCCCGGAGCAGGGTTGATCCCTTTTTATAGACTGCATTTAGAAGGTGTGGCAAGTGACCTCCAGGAGAGCTCTGTTCCCTCTAACAGCATGGGTAATGATTACGGCAACAATGCTGCTATTGTGTCCAGAGGCCTGAAGCTGTCATTTCATAATGAAATTGAAAAACATGAGATTAAAAACCTGACTGTAGCACAGTAATTATATTTAAGTATCACAAATCATCTCCCTGTATTTAGTCGGGTATTTGAGATTTGGCCTCTTCTTTGTGGAGTGCGATTATATCATTTCGTAGTTTTGCAAAGTGGAAGGCTTCTCATTGATGGCTAAAATGTGAGCATTGCTTTCTCTTAATGGGAAGGTGACGAGAATGGTATTGAAATATTGAAGGGGCCGGTTTGCTGCATTGACTAGAGTCAAGGAAAGTGTTTGTAGAACAGCTGCCAAGATGAGGAAATGCTTAGATCCTTTCAAGGTTTAATTCCCAGTTCCTTAGACCACATTGCACTTGCTCACTTTAGAAGTTAAACTGACTCAGCCTAGTCTGGGGCACTCTCCAGGCCTTCAGTGAACAGCCATGTGAATCTTTACCCAGTACTGCAGGACTTCTGGTATAAGTGAATGACTTACCAGGGCCTGTTTCCTGCAGATCAGCACTTCTTGGGCTGGCCCATTTCCCTTCATTGCTTGGGAATGTACTTGCTCTTTAGTAGGTCTGGGTACTGGTGGCCTGGGAGGTGGGGAAGGCGTCAGTGCCTGGCAGGCATTCCATTGAAGTGGAGAGTGGAGCTTTAGGAAGCCAGAGTGGAAAATGGGTTTTATGTCTGTCTGTTTTTCATTCATTTCTGTTGCCACGATTTAAAAAAAAAAAAAATGCAACAGAGGAAGGACAGGGTTTATTTGGTTTACAGGGCCATGTTAGAGCTCATTATCAGCAGCAGTGAAGACAGGACTTGAAGCATCACATCCTTCATAGTCAAGAGCAGAGAGAATGGGATCTTCTCTTGCTTGGTTTTAGCTTTCTCTTCTCTTACACTGTTCATGGCCTTCCTGCCTGGGAAATGGTGCTGCCCACACTGAACTGTGTCTTTATACATTCGTTTGTAATCAAGACAAATTTTAGACAGACATGACCACAGGTCAACACGATGTGCTAATTCCTCATTAAGGCTGTCTTCCCAAGTGGTTCTAGGTTGTGCCTGGTTGACAGCTTAAAAACTAGCCAGCAGAGACTACTGTTTCCTTCTCCTTTCATTTCTAGGACCCACCAGGTATAAAGTAGTCATAGCAGGGAATTGTGAGATAATTCTCAGTCATTACCAAATTACTTTGCATGAGGCATGAGCCTTCAGTTTTGGTTCTTATCTTTATTCTTCACAGTGAGCACTGGATAAGAGAGGGTTAGTGTTTCTAGGCACTTGTATCTAAGAAACCATTTCTCTAGATACAGAAACAACATAGAGAGGTACCTGTTTTCCCAAAGCTGTCTTTTCAGATTCTCTGAATTTGCAAACTTGCGGGTCTGAATTGCTTGGTGCCATGGAGGTCCACCCGTCATCACTTAGTAATCACCCAGGAAGTTTACTATATCTTCAGACTTCATCACGAGGCTCTACCCAGACATACATGCTTCTGCAGACAGATGCGTTCTAAGAGAAACCTGCACTTAAAAATTTTTAGTTCATTTTGTATATGTGTGGTGTGTGTGTGTGTGTGTGTGTGTGTGTGTGTGTGTGTGTGTGTATGCATGAACATAGAAGGCAGGGGATGACATGGGGTGTCTTCCTGTGTTGTTCTTCACCTTACTTCCCTGAGACAGTTTCTCACTGAACCTCAAGCTCATTCTTTCGTTGAAGCCAGTGAGCTCTCAAGATCTACCTGTCTCTGCTCCCCCTGCCCTCGCCACAACATGGGTTACAGGCGCACATAGTCGTGTCTGGCTTTCACGTGAGTGCCAGGGATTTAAACTCAGGTCCTCATGCTTCTACAGCAAGGACTCTTACCTGCCGAGCCATTTCCTGCACCCCACATCTGCATCTTTTGGGTAAGCATCTAAGAAGTCTTAAAAGCCTCAGTGCCTTTGATAGAAATAGGGGTATGCCAGTGGGTGTATCACCTTGAAATTCTCTCCGTGGAAATGTGACCCCCCCCTCACCCCCCACCCCCGTCCAGATCTCCTGTCTAAGCCTCTTGATACAGGTTTACTATATGACAGTGCCTACTTCTGTCCCACTTCCTTCAGCTACAAAGGAAGCTGGCCTTCGGCCGCTACACAGTATGGTGGGCAGGCAGATCTCTAAACCCCACTGTTTCACTTATGCTTGCTTGGGTAGTAGAGGTAGCCTTTTTCTAACTATAAGTTTTCCTCCGTGAAGGACCTATGGTGCTTCATTTCCTACTCAAAGCGTTATTGAAAATTCCACCGCGATCCATGTTTTTGGCCTCTTAGAGCAAAGTGTATAAAAACAGTCATTTAATTAAATTCATCAAACATTTATTGAGTGGTGGCTGAGGCCAAAGGACTGATATGTGAAAGTCATCAGCATAGATAAGTTAAAGCAGAGTTTCCTACCGTCCCCTGAGAGGCTGTGTTAACGTAAGACACAGAAGACAGCTCCCACCTGCCATCAGATGGCATCTCTCAAGCTATGACATCCAAGCAAGGTACCTCAGGAATGTTAGGGTAGGCATAGATCATTCAGTCAAGGCCTCCTAGGGGAGGTGGTTTCAGATTGACTTGAATGCAGTGGCACTCAAATGTGGGTATACTGTAGAGTCACCTAAAATCGCTAGGTCAGATTTCCTGGAGTTACAGGTGGCTTGTAAGCCACCCGATGTGGGTGCTGGGAACCAAACTCGTGTTCTCTGGAAGAGGAATGAATACTTTGAACTGCTCAGCTGTCTGTCTGGTCTGGCATCAGTAGTTCTCGAAGGTCTGCAGCCAAAATTGCGGTCCTCTGATACAGAAGGACCAGCAGGCCGTCATAGAGATGAGAGACAGACAGAAAACAAGGCATCCCATGCTGTGGATAACAACAAGAGCGGAGTACCAGAGGCACCCTAAGGAAAGCTGTTGTGGGAGAGTGCCACTCCAAGGACTCTGAGTATGGCCTAGGGCCACCAGAAGGGAGTGTTGGAAGGGAAATTGTCCTGATTGAGTGGACTAGATAAAAAAACGTTACACCAAAGAACCGAGAAACGTTGATGTCTTTACACCATCTTAAAAAGCCTTTGGGTGATGAAATCCTTTATAACCTCTTGCTTGTCTATTCTCAGTGTATGTTAGATCAGGTAAAGGGAGGGGTGCCCAGTTCCCTCTGCAAGTATCTCTGCCTTAAATCTGCCACCTCAAATTGTGCTATGCTGACTACTTTGTCTTGGCGTTGGTTCTTAGACACTTCCATTTTGCCGAAGCAAAGTATTCGTGATTTAGGGACGGGGTAGCAGAAGATAACGATGCTAGACAGGAATATGGAATGATTTCTCCGTTTAAGTGTGGTATGGGAGAACTGCTGGGTAGACTAGGGGCAGATATTTGCAAGCTAAGGCGGGTATGTCTGTTTTCTTCCAGCTGCATCCATTTTGTGCCAATTTCCACTAAGGACTGCTTCTTTATCTGCTTATTGCTATTTCCAGGAAGTTAATTTGCAGGTGCTATAAATATGCATGGTTCATATACTTCATTTATTCTATCTCCCTTGAAGCCTCGCCTCTTTATTAGGCACTTTTCATTTGTCTGTTTGGGGCTTGTGTCTTTTTATGTCACATTTTGACAATGGTGGCAGTAAAGGTAAAGCCACTCAATTATGCAAGCCTCTTTCTGCTTTGGGCAGATGCCAAGTGTGCAGACTAGGGGCAGGCCAACATATCAAGGTTCTGTCTCTACATTTCTAGATGTTGCAGAACCAGCACAGTGGGGGGCGGGGGGGGGGCAGGGGACGGACGGACAGACAGATGGACAGAGAGAGATATGGATCATTTCCCTCCATTACTAATGTGAGGATAGTACACATATACTGCATAAAATGTATTAATCTAGCTACCCATCTTTTAATTCACGTACCTATTCCCTTACTTCTGAGAAAGTAGTACTGTGTAGTAGTTAAGAGGTAAGAATATAGGTTCCATGCTGGTGAATGCTTTAGTTGGTACAGTGCTTCTCGTCAAGTCTGCGGATTTAATTTGATGCTCACAATTTACATGAACAAAAGCCAGGTATGGTAATGCACTGTTGTGATCCCAGTGCTGGGGAGATGGGGACAAGCAAGATCCCTTGCAAGGCAGCCAAACTGTCCAAAGCAGCAAGCTCCAAGTTCAGTGAGAGATCCTTTCTTTAAAAACAAGGAATACAGCTCCTGAAGACATCTGACATTGACCCCAGGAATCCACACTCGCTTGCATGTTCACCATCATTAATGCACAGATGTAACAAAGACTCTAGAACCAACGTGCTTGAGTCAGGTTTCCACGCTCACTTACACAATGCACAGAGGAGAGGGAATGAGAGTGTATGAATGAATATAGGCTCAGCATCAACATGCCTAAATTCTAGCTTATTTCAACTTGAAAATAATGTTTTTGAGATTTTATTTAATGTATTTTGCTTGCATGTTTGTCTGTGTGCCAAGCAAAGGCAGTGCTAGAGGAAGCCACAGAGGGTGTCAGATCCTCCGGCATCAGAATTATAGGTGGTTGTTAGTGATCATGTGGGTGCTGGGAATTGAACCTGGGGTCTCCAGATATTCAGCTAGTGTTCTTAATTGTTGAGACATCTTTCCTGCCCCTTATTTCAACGTTAAGACAGTGTTAACTGCAATCTTAAATTTTTATGTTGATAAAAGCGTTGGTGTGTATAAAATGCTGAGAAAGTGCTTGCATACGGGAAGCTTGAGCTTGTCACTGTCTTTGTTAGAGCTGCTGATATTAGTTATTGCAGGGAAAATGTTTTGATAGGTGAATCTAGTCCATTAGTTTCTAGTTTTTGACCTTACGATTTATAGGAGAGAAAAGGATTCGAAAGGGGATTGTAGACTGGGTGATAGAGGGCCTTGAGCCCAGCTTTTGGAATTATAAAGAGAGTGAGACATCTGTCTTTCAGGCTTTGGTCCATGTAGAGGTATGGAACAGAAAGTAACTTTTGCAACCTTGTGCAAAATAGATCGATGGTTAACAGAATTAGAGCAGTTAGTTAAAGGCAAGTTTTATACATTGTGATACAGTCCTCTCCCCCCACTTTGAAGATTGAGCTTGCTCTTTTCATCATCAGTGATGGTTTTGTGAGACACAGGAACTGTAGCAGAACAAGGAGCCTGGAGCCCTTTCCTTCTCTGCTTTTCATGGCTCATGAAAAAAACAGGACCCAATTAGCTCCTAATGAATGCCTACCTCTTCTCTGTCTCCACAACTACTTTGCAGCTGGGACTCAGGTGCAGAGTTACCTGGATTATACAAAAGTTTACAGAGCCATCAGTGCCAGAATTCGACTTCCAGAGGCTATGGTCAAGCATTGACTTTCAAGGTTTCTGTGTGGATTGAGGGCTGCCTTGCTTGGATGCTTTTCCAGATTCCAGACAGCGCCTTTAGTGTTTACTTCCTGTTCATATCTGACCATGTTCACCAGCCAGTCGATTGGGTGGTGAAAAGCCTTACTGAAATGGACAGACTGGGGTACAAGTTGAAAATATAGAAGAGACTGTACAATTTTGCGGTCCTTTCCAGAATTGGGTGGTTTTCTTTTTTCTTTTCTTTTCTTCTTGTGGTGTGGTATGGAAGAAGAAGAAACATGTGTGGCTAAACCTCACTAAATTGAAGAATTGTGGGGATGGTGCAGACGGATTTTCAGGGTAGATGGAAAGACTTGGGTAGTTCTGCTATTGTCAGTCGCAGAGTAGTAACCTGAGCGAGGACAATTGACCTTCATCCATAGTCAGGAGTAGCAGTCATTATGTTATGTACTAATCATTATATTATTTAAAACTTAAAGTCATTTTAAATATATAGGATTTTTTTAAAAAAAATGTATTGGTGTGATCATTTCCTAAACATTTATGTTCCCAATTAGTCTTGATATCAAAACCTTTGTATTTGAGATAAAACTTGTTTCAACCTAGTGTGGGTCTAGTTTAACCTAAGTTTTGAGTTCACTGTTTGTCCTCAAATGCAGTGAAATTACATGTGCATAGTGCTGTGGACACTCATTTGTTCTATTTACTCTCCCCACATTGGATTAGCAAGTGACTTATATTCATCTTTTGGGACCCCCTTAGCTCCCATTACAAAATGTGGTCTCTTAGGATGTTCTGGAACCCTATGACATGGCAGGTTGGCATTATGACCGAGGGTTCAGGTGACCTCTACTTACTTGGCAGGAAGTAGTGGTGGTTCTCACAGTGCCAAGTGCCAATATCACCTGGGGAGTTGTCACATTGTCAGGTCCCGATTCGATAGGGTCAGAGTCTAGATTTTGAGAAGCAGGTCTCTGATTGGGAAGAGGGACTAATCCTCATGGTCCCTGAACTGTTGTATTCCTCCAGAGCTCACTTAAGTGTGCTCCTGAGGCTGGTAGAAGCCAGGGGTTCCCTAGTACAGATGTCAAGCTCATGCCTCCATTTTTGCCCTTTTTGGTATACACCCGGGGATGTGGCTTAAATGGTGAAATACTTACCTGACATGTACTGAACCTTGAGTTTGATCCCCAGCCCCCCACAATAACTGAGTACAGTGGTGCACAACACTCTCCAGGTTAGAACTGGAAGATAGGAGTCCTAGGTCATCCTTGCCTGCATACTGAGTTCTAGGTCAGCCTGAGCTACGTGAGGTCCTGTCGGAAGTTCATGAGAGAGACAGAGAGAGGGGAGAGGGGAAAGGGGAGAGGGAAGGGGGAGAAGGACAGAGGGAGAGGGAGAGAGAGACTGAGACTGAGACTGAGGGGGACTTTTAGATGGAGTAAAGTGGATGTCACAGAGACAAAGGACTTGCTTGTTCTTTGTGGCCACTGGGGATGTGTGATGTTCCAGGAGATGTGCTGGCAGATGTGTTCTTGGCAGTCTCCCTGGTAGTTATACTGTGATCCATCACTGGCCATCCTTATTTAAAGTGCTTCTCAATTTCCTTTTCTATCACTATAAGGTTTCTTCTTTATCAGTTCCTCCAATCAAAAAGAAAGAAAAAAGAAATAGGGGGAAGCAAAAAAAAAAAAAAAAAAAAAGTCCGTGAACATTCTTTTCTTTTTCTAAAGGTTGCAAACATAAATCATATTAAAGAACAGTGAAAAGACCTTGGTTCCCCCCCACCACCCCGAAAGCTACAGTGTCTTAGAAAGTCTCTTTATTTAGAAAAGGAGATGTATGTATAGAAGAAGGCCCTGCTCTGAGGAACAGAAAAGTGCCCAAGGTTCTAGTCAGAGTTTTTCTCTCTGTTTAGAAAATGTGGAGCCCTGAAGATGTCCATGATCTTAGGGTTTACACGTCTGGAGTTGTCTCTGTGTCTGTACCCTTGGTCTTCCTCCCAGTGAGCCAGTCTGTGTCAGGGCAGCATCTCTTACCCCTTTCTGCTTCATTCCGCGCCTCCGTTCCCGCTTCAGTGTTTGTGTGGGAGGAACTGAGGAGAGCAGGTAGTCCATTCCTTCTCCTGGACTACAGATAGCACGATGATACTTAGGTAACTTCCCCTGAAAGTGGGCTTCCTTCTTCTTTGGATTTGCTTTCCCATCATTTAATTTGAAGCATGATACTGTCTTTTTAGTGTTTCATATTCCTGGAGTATTTGGGTGCATTTCTGGGTAAAAGTGCTTCCTATTGCAGTCTCTACATTTTTCAGTTGCTAGCACTGTATAAAATTGTATGATAGCACTGTTCTGTGATACCACCACGTGGGAGGTACAGACAATATGATAAAGTACTCAAGGGCATTTGTAGCTGCTCAGTGAGTCAGAGGCCAGCCTTGCCTTCACAAAACCTTTTCTCAAGGAAACAAACATTATATGCCATATCTAGTTACTGAATTAATCTTGCATTGCCAATATTCTCATATAGTATACTCATATATTACCAATGTACTTATTAGGGATGTAAAGAAAAAAAGAAAACTTAGGTATTGTAGGTGGGAATGTATATTGGTTTAGCCTTTAAGAAAAACAATATGGAATTTCTTCCTATAGTTAAAAGTAGAATTAACATATGATCCAGCAACATACTTCTGTGAAGAAAGCTGTTTCATCATCTGACAGATCTCTAGACCACTATACTGGTTTAGGAGTTATTTATAATAGCAGAGACACAAACACCTGTTGGCTGAGGGATGGATAAAGGCAATGTAATGGTTACACAAGTACCCACACACATTTATAAACACACAGAGCAGAATGTCACTCATAATATTCTCCTCAAGAGGAAGAAAACTCTGCAACTTGAAATGACATAGATGAACCTTAAGGGCATTGTGCTAAGTGGAATGAGACACTACCCCAACGACACTATGTGACTTCATTTATTTTAAAAATGAAAGTACTCTGAGAAGAATAGGATGCAGTTGTCAGGGAGTAGGGGAAATAAAGAAAAGAGTAGTGATAGTTGCCAATACTGTATTGTGTGTTTGAACTTGGTATGGAATAGCTTTTTAGTGTTCTCATCATAGACATTTATATGTACCAGGTGTATGAAGTGATCAATGTTCATTACCTTGACTAGGATAGAAGAGAGAAAAAGAGATAGATAGATAGATAGATAGATAGATAGATAGATAGATAGATAGAGATATTAATCAGAAACTATTAAGACCAGAAGTGTCTCTTCTAGACTTTTTTTTTTTTTGACTTTGGAATATTATTAGATGCACAATGAAATGTCTTGGGATTGGTACGTGAGCTTAATATAAAATTATTGCATACTTTTCTCCTATGTACCATAAATGCATCAACCTAAAGGAAATCTCATATAATATTTTAATTTGTTTTTCAAAGTTCTTTTAATGTGAGCCTTTCTATTTGTGATATCATATTGGGAATGAAAAAAAATCACATTTTTTTGGTCATTTCATTTTTTTGATTTTGCAGTAGGATGCTAAACCTGTGTTTAGATATATAAAATCACCTGTTTCTGTACCATAACCATGCCCCCTTTTCTTTTTCTTTCTTTAGTTTTGGTGCTGAGAACCCAACCTAAGACTTAAGACATATTAAGCCATACACTCTTCTACAGAGCTGTTTCACAACCTCAAATATATAATTTTGTTTGTTATACCTCCATGATGCCAGAGGAAAGAAGAAATTACAGAAAGATGAGTCGGAACTGTAAATGGACGGTCTTTTTTTCCTTTTTGAGTCACAGTGAAACCTGTGAACTTGGTTGAGGACCACTGATCTCACCATGGTGGGTTAGTGTTCGTAAGGCCAGTTTTGGTGTCTGATGTGGCTGGCATTCCTTCAAAGTGCTTCTTTTCGGGTTTGAGACGTGGTTCAATTAGTAAAGTGCTTGCTAGGCAAGCCTGAAGACCTGAGTTTGACCTCTAGGACCCTCATGAAAATAATCTAGAGGGATGGCGTTTGCTTTGTAATTCTAGGTCTGAGGAGCGGCACACTGGAAGTCCCTGGGGCTCATTGGCTTGCTAGCCTAGCATAACCAAAGAGCGTCTGCCCAGAGAAACCTTGTCTAAAACAACTCGGTGTATGATATCTAAGGAATGACACCCAAGGTTGACTTCTACACATTCTCTCTCCCTCTCCCTCTCCCTCTCCCTCTCTCTCTCTCTCTCTCTCTCTCTCTCTCTCTCTCTCTCTCTCTCTCTCTCTCTCTCCCCCCCCCCCCCCTCTCTCTCAGAGGTAGGAAGGAAGAGCTGGGAAACAAAACTGTTTGTAGAACTTCATCCTAGACCTACTCAGTGATAACATCTTCTGGTGGAAGGTGGGTACCTGCAAATTGCAAACAGTGTGACAGATACCTCAGGCATAGCCAGTTTTTAAAGAAGAGCATGAGACTCGCACTGAAATTTCAGAGATTGTCCTAGGGCTTCTAGTTAATGAACAATGGTCCATTTAGCACTTTGAAAAATCAGAGGAGCAATTAACATTTGAGTTATAGATATGAGACTTTAAACTGGGATATTTCAAACTCCTTGGGTTTTTTTTTTTTTATTCACACCTCAAAGTATTTGCTGTTATACTTCCTAATCAATCAACCTAAGGTATCATTCCTTAGGTTCCATCTACTCTGATTTATGAGACATGGTTTCTCACTGGCTCAGAGGTTACCAAGTAGCCTTGGTTACTGGCCATTCAGCTCCTATTTCTGCTACCCAGCACTAGGATTGCAGGCACATAGCATCAGGTCTAACTTTTATGCCTGGGTTATGGGTATGGAATTTGGGTTCCTATGCTTAGAAGAAAGGCACTTTGCCAACTGAGCTGTATCTACAGCCCCCAGCTCAACAGTTAAATCCACATGGATGGTGGTTTCTTCTTTTCATAAAATATGAGGATAATCAAAACTTCCATGACAGCATTTCTGAAAATGGATTTAAAGGCTACTGACTTACTGACTATGTATCAGTAACCTTATGTATGCAGTGATTTATCAGGATCCTGGATGTTTTCTTTGCACTCTGCCAAACATTGAAATAAAATCAGTGGTCAGCCAGATAACATGTAACAGGAAATTTGTTTCGTAACTATTCATTCCAGGTCATTTTGTTTCTTTTGTGGGTACCAGGGTTATCTTTTCTTGTATCAGCTTGAGGAATGCCCGTACTCAAATCTCCTTGTATCAGGCATTGAGGCCATTTGTGAAATGTAATAATTCACATTCAATGAGGAGGCCAGGCTGAGGACATGGAAGTCAGACTGCAGGGAAAGCCAGAGAGAGTTGTGCAATTAATTGGAAGGGAACAGCTACCAGTATCTCTGGGATCTCCAGATACATCCCTAGAGTGCATGTCCAAAGCAGGTGGTCCTTCTTCTTGGTGTCTCCTGCTCTTACACATAGATAGGTCTCCGTGGTACCCTGCACCTTGCAGGGGTGACATTGTACAGATGTCTCGTCCCACATACTTACTCTGATCTGGAATTTTTAAGAATACTTACTTCCTGTCAGCCTTAGTTTATTATCTTTCAGCTCCTCTGGCAGTGAGTATGCCAGAGGTCAGGCATTCTGGCAGGGCCTGATTAATCTCTGCTCCCTTGGCAGCCGTGAGTGCCGGCCTGAGGGGCAAAGAAGCTCTGCGGAGAAAATGATTCAGGAGAGGTGACTCAGAGGGCTCACATGACCCCCCGGACCTGCCCACTTCTACATCCACTAACATATTGATTAATATTGATTACAAAATTAGGGTATTAGTGTTAGCCCATGTGTATGCCTGGTCCCCCTCTGCACATCACATGTGTGCCTGGATCCCACAGGAGCTGGAAGAGGGTGTCAGATGTCCTGGGACTGGAGAGTTAGATGGGAACGAGCCGTCTCATCTCTCCAGCTCATTAAAAAATACCAAATTTTAAAAATATTATGTATGTACTGATAGATGTTGTGGTTCCTCCCCTGCCCCTTTGTGCCTGAGGGTCTAAGATTTTTGGTTTTTCGAGACAGGGTTTCTGTGTGTAGCTTTGTGCCTTTCTTGGAACTCACTCTCTAGACCAGGCTGGCCTCGAACTCACAGAGATCCGCCTGGCTCTGCCTCCCGAGTGCTGGGATTAAAGGCGTGCGCCACCATTGCCCGGCGAGGTTCTAAGATTTTGTTTCTGAGGTTTCTCTGTGTTTTTGTTCTAGTTTTTTCTTTCTGCCATACATCCAGTGTAGCTCTTCCCTGGATAATTTCTGTGTATCTTTTTTGATAAAACTGTTGAAATGATCCAAGTTCTTTGGCTCTTGCTAAACGACTCCATGCCACCTTAGTCTCCCTTCTTGCTCACAAGAACTCATAATAGTTATTGGTCCATACTTATATTATTTCCTATGGACTGTTGGTCTTCCACGCAGATTGATGCCCCGCCTTGTTGCTTTCTCATTGCTAGGCCCAAACTGTGGAGACTTAGGAAGTTAGAAGATTGCTTGCCTAGCATAATTGAGAGAATTACTGTAGTCTCCAACACTGCATAAACAGTCTGTGGTCATGCCTGCTGGTAATCCCAGCGCTTAGGAGGTGGAGGCAGGAAGACCAGGAGTGCCGTGATCTTCAGCTCCATAGTGAATTTAGATCAGTCTGTGTGGTACATGAGACTTGGTCACAAAACAGAAACAAGCAAACAAAAAACTGAATGGAGCTCACAAAAACATACCTTCTTACCTTAGCATGGGCATGCACATGCCAAGATGCTTGACTAGAAGTCCAGAGTATAACTGTGGCAGTCAGTTTTTGTCCTTCTCACATGGAAGTCTTAGGAATTGAACTTAGGCCTCCGAGCTTATCTACTGAGCATCTCTCTGTCCTCTGAAAACATTCTTGAGCAAATAAAACAATGTACTAGGTAATGGGATGTTGAAGAGGGATGCATGTGCTAATTTCAATGATGGTAATTAACAGAGCTAGATTTAAGTACAAGATTCCAAGGAAAAATGATGATACAAAGGAGCTAGAATTCAGTAAAAATCAAAAACTTTTATGTGCCTATTGATGACATAGTACTAGGCAGACTTTTCTCTATATTTCTACATGTGTTTCTTTGTGTGATACATAATACATATATTAAAATTAAAGAAAGTGCTATTCAATAAACTAAATATGGCATTGCATCCAGGCATTTCTTCTTTTATTAACTAGTTATTTTACTTGTCTGTAGTTGAATTTATCGCTCGTGTAACATGTACTAGGCAGTGTTCTAAGTGCCAGCAATAGAGTGAAAACACAGATAATACTGTCTGCCCCACAGGGATGCAGGCCTCATTCTGGAGACTGTCCTTAGGTTGGAAAGAGCTGTGAAGAACAACGGAGTGAGGGGAACAGGAACTGCTGCTTTGGTAGTGCTGGGTGCCCTTGTTAGATGACTGGCAGAGAAAACAGTGGATGAGAAGGAAGTTCACTGCTAAGTGACTGGCAGATGTCTGGGTGGAGTGAGGTGGGCATGCCTCCTCCGTGGAATGTTTCTCTAATTCTTCGCTCCATTGAGTCCACCATCAGGTTCTGCTCCAAGTGGACTGTTTTTATCAGAATCTGTAAGTGTTTCCTGTCTTTGGACCATTGTCCTTAGTCTTAGGCAGGAAATAGTGACTGAGGGCAGTACATTTATGTGTTTTACAAGGCTGTTGTCGTTACTACTATTTTTACCAGAAAGTTCCTCCAAACGCCTTTCTTTTTCTTTCCATGAATAAATTGTGCCTTGTTATCTGTGTTTACTTTATAAGCTCTGTCTAAGTGGAACCACCTCTCTCAGATCTTGTATTCCTGCAGGGCATGGCATATTTCTTCTTAAGTAGTTTATACAGGTCTTATCATGCTGTCTTCTGCACGGGGACTCAATGACTTATTTCGGCTGATAATGGAAAGGTGCTTTTTTTTTTCTTTCTTTTTTCCTTTCCTTTTATTTATTTATTTTTCTCGATTTGCATCTGCATCTGTTCCCCTTGAGGGCTTTCTTATCTGGTCTCTCCTGGCATTGACTTTACTCATCTTATTACTCAGTGAAATTTTATCTTCCATCGTTGCTTATTTTGTATAACACACTCATCTCTTTCACTGGAAAAGAACTGGAGGTTCCCTGTGAACCCAGAGTCCTGGCTCATGGAGTAGGGTGTGTGTGTGCTACAGTGGTCAGAAACCTTGTCTGTTAGAGGGAGTGAGCCAGCATCTCACTTTCCAGCATTGTGTTTTTCTTTTTAGGACTTGGCTAGAATATGCTGCTGGAGATGCAGCCTAAGGGAACAATCCTTTGGGAATTCTTTAACTTTCCATTGCAGAGATCTTCGTGTAGAATGCTGACTTTCTCCATCGCATGGACATTCATCTGAGAATCCTGTGCTGGCTGCTCTAGTTTCAAAAGCCAGAGAGAGAGAGAGAGAGAAAGAGAGAGAGAATGAGAATGAATGTATGTGCTAGAGAGTTTCATGTGTCCTGAGTAGGCCTTGAACTTTCTTTGTGGCCATGACTGGCCTTGAAACTTCTGATCCTCCTGTCTCCACCTCCCAAGTGCTGATATTATAGGCATGTGCCACCAGACTCAGCTCGGCTTTCTGTCTTAGGTAGCTGTGATAAAACACCATGACCAGAATCAACTTGGGGAAGGAAAGTTTGACCTGCTCATACAGTTGGTAACCAGCATCTAGGAAAGTCAAAGCAGGAAGCCAGAGTAGGAAATGATATAGAGGAATTGACAATGGAGGAATTCTACTTACTGGCTTGCTCCCCATGGCTTGCACAGCCTATTTCTTATATACTTCAGAACTGCCTGCCCTTGGGTGTCACCACTCACAGTAAGCTGGGCTCTCGCACATCAATCGCTGATTGAGAAAATGTCTCATAGTCTTGCCTACATGCCAGTCTTTCAGAGGCATTTTTTTTTCAATTGTGGTTCTGGCTTCTCATATAACTTTAGCTTGTGTTAAGTTAAACGAAAGAAAAGATAAGAAAAAACACCAACCAACCAAGTAGGACACCTTCTGTTTTTATTTTCTTCAGACAAGTTGTTATGTATCTAGGAACGGTATATATATGACCAAGAATGGCCTCAAATTTCTGATCATCCTGCTCCTACCTCCCAAGGCTTGATATTACGGGTACATTGTTGCACCATGACTAGTTTATATGGTCCTGTGGATGGTACCTGGCGCTTGGTGCATGCTGGGCAAGTACTCTGACATCTGCTGCTTTTTGACATTTTCTCACTTGGTTGTCATGTCCTCAGAAATCCAGCTGCCCACTTGAAGACAGTAGCTGTTTGTTGATAAAGGAGAACAACAAAAGGGGCTGGAGAGGCAGCTCAGAGGTTAAGAGTGTTCACTGCTCTTCCAGAGGACCCAGGTTCCGTTCATAGCTCCTACGTCAGACATTTCACAACCACCTGTAACTCCTGTACCAGGGAATCAGTGCCTTTTTCTGGGCAAGCGTGTGCACACACACATACGCACACACACATACACACACACACACAGTTCATCTGTGTGAAACTCCTTCCACAAAGGGTAATAACTATGACGTGTAGTTCAGTGGGATTATCATTGGCTCCATTTTGTGGCCTCCTTTGGGAATGGCCTTGTTTTGAATGCTGAAGATGAAGCAGCCTGTGTAGTGTGCAGCATTTTCTCTTCTGCAGTCTCAGCTGAGTGACATGGTTCTTGAATGTTCACTGACAGTGCCGCACATGTGCACATTCTGATACTATCCACATGACTGTGTCTACCCAGTGTGATGCTAATCCTGGATTTTCTCCCCCAGAAGAATACTTTTGTATTTCTTTTTCTTTTAAGATTTGTTTATTTTATTTTATACACATATGAATATTTTGCCTTTATTTATGTATGTGCCCCACCTCTATGCCTGATGTTCAAGGAGATAAGTCGAGGGGGTTTGATCCCCTGGGACTGGAGTTAACAGATGGTTGGTTGTGAGGCACCATGTGGTTGTTGGGAACCAAACTTGGGTGTTCTGTAAGAGCAGCAAGAGGTTTTAACCACTGTGCCATCTCTTTAGTTGCTGGCTAGCTTTTCTGGACATCCTTACCATCTTCATTTCTATCCTGTCCACCAAATAAAAAAATCCCCATTGACACGATAATTACAGAAATAGAAACCGAAGACTTGAAGTTAAGTAATAAATCCATGTCTTCTCATGCATAGTTCCAGCTATAAACTAATTAGACTCAGCACTCCCCAGGCTCTACTGCAGTGGCTCACTGTTCTCTTTGGGGGTTGTTGGCATTTTTCAGAGCTCTTTAAATTCCATTTTCTTTTTCTAATGATATCATACTAAATATAGGAATGGGAGGGGAGGAAGATGGGGACGGCCCTGGATGGTTGGAGCATAGAACCATGACGTATTTATGTGTGCATGCACGTAGACATATCTGTGGCTCCCTTCATTTGTGTTTTCACAAGCATGGTGACAGGGGAGGAGTCTTCCACTGGGTGTTGGAGTTTGAGTGTGTCTGTGAAACTTCTCACTTGTGATGATTTGGGGATCTGGACTATATAAGAGTAGAAGGGGTTAGTGAGTACTGAGCAAGCAGGTATCATGGGCACATTCATATCCCTTTGCTCTGACTGGATATGATGTGACTCGCTGCTTGAGTTCCTGCCTTGACTTCTCTATAGTAATAGATTGTATCTGTAATTATAAACTAAACCAACCCTTTTCTTTACTGTGTTGCTTTGTGTCAGGTTATTTTACAGGAATGAAACCATGCTACCACCCCTTTGATGCTTCAGTTGAGTTCATTCTTGGTTACTACAGTGTGTTGGAGAACTATGTAGCCTGGACCATGGCGCAGCTCAGCAGTGCTGAGTAGGAGGTGGATTTGAAAAGTCATTTTGGTTTTTTATAATATGTGCACAAAAAGAAACAGATGTTTATGGCCTTTTCTTGGTCCCTATTTCATAATAGTTACTCAAGTATTTTGCCATGATAGTGAATCCTACATTCCCTTGAACGAAGAGTTAAAGTCATATGTACTTAGTAGCTCAGGCTTTGATCATTGTCTTCTTGTGTTCATTTATTCCCTTCGTGGCAGCCAAAAAGACTTTCAGTTACATGGATAGTGCAAGATCTGGATTGTCAAGGATTGGGTGGAGGGCTGGTGTTGTAGCTTAGATGGTAGAGTGCTTGTTTGTGCAGTGACGGCAAGGCCCTGACTGAGGTCCATCCTCAGCACTGTGTAAACCAGCTTGGTGGTGCACGCCTGTACTCTTAGTGCTCATCCTCTGCTCATCCTCTGCTCTGTCAGACCCTGCCTCAAAAACCAGGAGCCAAATCAATACAAACGAGAGTGTGTTGGTTAGTTTTACTTGACTTGTCACTGCTTAGAATTGTCCTGGAATGGTATTTAATCTGGAATTATGTAGCTCAGATTGGAGGGATTGTCTTGTTTGTGTTGGAGTGGTTACGGTGGGAAGACCCACCTAGAATGTGAATGCCACTATTTTGTGGTCTGACTCCTGAACTGTTTTAAGAGTGCAATTAGCAGAACATAAGCAGCAAACAGGTGACGAGGGTCCATTCATTTCTCTCTGGTGTTACCGTGGATGTGATGTGACTAGCTGCTTGGGTGCCTGCCTTGACTTCCCCTCAGTGTTGGACCGTAACCTGCCTGGAATTACAAGATGAACAAACCCTTTCTTCACTCATGTTGCTTTTGCTCCGGGTGCTTTATCACAACAACAGAAATGAAACCAGAACGCAAAGACTGTTTTCGTATTTGCCTTGGTGTGTAGCATCCCTGGGGGCTGTTCCTTTACCAGCGAGTAATGGTTTTCCAAGTGTGTGGTCCTAAGACCAGCTCCGTCAGCCTCACATTCCCAGTGCAGGTTTCCAAGGCTGGCCTTTCTGAATTAGAAACCTCGGGGCTGGAGTGCAGAAGGAAGCCCACAGTCCGCAGTGCATTCCTCCCTCCATCCTGGTACCTGCTCAGCTTCGCGGACCACTGTACAGAGAAGTTTTGCTTTCCTCTCCATCTCCTGCGGTCCCAGCGGTTGATATTTCAAACTTGGCACCTGAGTGAGGACAGTTATGTCTTCTTCTTTCAGGCTCCCCTTGGTGCACTTGGTCGTCAGATGCCTGGTGCTGATGTGAGGATGGACTGTGAATATGTCCTCCTGTGGCAGTGTTTACATTCTCAGCCCGGTGCCTGTTGACTTAAGTAGCAGCCTGGGTAACAGGCAGTAAATCTGCAAAGGCATTGTAAGGTCACACATGGCAAGGCTTTTAAAACACACACCGACTTTACAGTTGGAGGAAGTCATTTGCTTGGTGATGGTGGTGTTGAAGTCACCCTCTGCCCTCCTTCCAGAAATTTCTTTGTGTGTTTACTTTAGACTGCTATGACATGTCTAAATTGAGAGGGGTGGGGAAGGGAGACAGAATAGAAGAAGCAAACTTTCTTTGTGTATGTCGCTCAGAAGAAAATTGCAATGATGAGCGAAAGGTTTCATTCATATCGTGCATTAGGTAAATGATCAGGACAGGGTGATATAGGGTCCATAGAAACTGGAAGAGAGCTGTTGGCAGACTGTCATACCAAGCTGATGTGAAGATAGGGCTGGTGGCATAGCTCAGAGGTCGAGGCCGTGGGTCCCATGCCTAGGACCACTGCAGGAGGTGGAGAGGATATAAGGAAAAAGATAGGAAAAGCCCCCTGAAAAGATTCTGTAGTTGTGAAGAGTTAATACTGTCTGCTTTGCAGGATCTAGAATCACCTAGAAGATGCATGTCTGGGTATGGCTGTGAGGGATTATCTAGTGTCGTTTAACTGACGGAAGTGGGGAGACTTATCTCAACAGTGGTCAGCTCCATCCCGAGGGCTGGGATCCTGGACTGAACTAAACGGAGAAAGTGTGCACCAGCATGCCTTTTCCTTTGTTTCCTGACTTTGGATGTGTTGTGACCAGCTGCTTCACACTGACACTAAACTGTGGGCTGAAACTAACCCCTTCGCTCCTCACGATGCTTTTGTTAGGCATTTGTTTGTTCACAGCAAGGAGAAAGGAGTAACACAGTCGGTCTGTGTCCATCAGTATCTGCACAGCCTGGATTAGTTTACCCCAGGCTAGGAGTTGGCCTCAAAATTTCAATAGGAAGCAGCTCTCTTCTTCAGAGACAAGTGTTGGAGGCAGAACTGGTCTTTATTTCCCTAAAGAAATGCAGATGTGATGCCCCCAGTGAGCAGTGAGCAAATATTGGATGGTAGTGTTTGAGTAGCAGGGATAGAAAAGCCGCTTGCCCCTAGTGATTCCCCATTACGTCGGAGGAAGAAAAGGCAGGATACAGGGACAACACTTAGAATCTTTCCAGGTGAAGGTATCGCTGGAGGTGATACAGGAGAGCTTCCCTGTATGACGTGTGGTTCCTGGAATTTGCACAGGTAGAACTTATCCTAAGACCTAGGCTCTATTGCGTGGTCTGTGGAACACAGTGGGTAACCGGTGCCATGTCTTGAGTGTTTGTCCGTCGTGTCCTTAGAACTTGGGACTCCAGGTTAAAGAATTCTCCCAGGCTTGCTTAGTGTTTTGTTTGAGACAGGGTCCCATGCAGCCCAGACTAGCCTCAAACGTGCTC
Organism: Peromyscus eremicus; assembly: GCF_949786415.1. Lineage (NCBI taxonomy): Eukaryota > Metazoa > Chordata > Mammalia > Rodentia > Cricetidae > Peromyscus > Peromyscus eremicus. The sequence continues at coordinate 22,100,453 of NC_081438.1, read as the reverse complement.
AGAGTGACCTTGAACATGTGTGCTCCCTGCCTCCATATCCCAAGTGCTAGACTTAGCAAGTATGCACTACCATGCCCAGTTTATTAGGTACTGGGAATAGAGCACAGGCCTTCCCAAATACTAGGCAAGCACTCTACCAACTGAATTACACCTCTCGCTCTAGGTTTGGTTTTTACTATAATAAAAATACTTATTTGTTAGATCCTTTCCATGAAATTTGTCCCAGGAGAAAGAGGACCTGGTCATTCTTTGGAGTGCTGTTCTTTATATTTAGAAATCTTGAGTGAGTAGTGTTTGCTTTGCGGGGCTCATGTTGACTCTAAACCTTAAACAGGGTGTTGTATCATAGGGGTACCATGGGAATGAAATTAATCTTACATTTTATGATATCATATCAGAGGAGCAGAAGTTGATTTTGCTTGTAGTCATGTTTTCTTCCCCTTATGAGCTTAGCATCAGAAGCATTAGTTCTGCCATGACAGATATGTACGTATTAAATTGTTTGCAGTTATTATTCATTGATGGAGCACGGGGGCTCTTGTGCCTTAGTGCATGAGTGGACGTTAGCAGACCACCTGTGGGAGTCAGTTCTCTCCCTCCACCATGTGGGTTCCTGGAGTGGAACTCGGGTAGTCAGGCTCGATGGCTAGTCCCTTCATCCACTGCGCCGTTTCACTGGCCCACTGATCCTTGTTTTTTAATGGACTTTACCAAGATCGAGTTTGGCAATGCTGGTTTTGTTAGGTATGTATTAGTGATACTGTGTGCAACCAAGTACCCTCTGCCCCCCAACATCCAGCATCTCAACACCTGCACTCACTTTGGTGGTTTTTGTGGATCAGGGATTCCTTCCTCAGTGTATCACTTGGATATTCTACCCCGTGCTTCTTTTTTGTTGTTTTGTTTGTTTGTTTTCTTTTTTCCCTCTTTTTGGGGACAGGGTCTCATGTAGCCTGTTACAAACTAACTTACATAGCTGAAGATGGCCTGGAACTCCTAATCTTCCGGCTTCCCCCTCCCAGGGGCTAGGAATATAGATGTGTGCCACCTCACCCAGCCTCCTTGAGCTGTTTTCTTGAACTAGCTGAAGCTGGTGTCTTGTGAAAAGTGGACTGAGGCTGAGGATTACTTCCTTACAGCTTGTGACAGGACAGAGCTTCTTTACCACATGGATCTCTCCACACTTCTTCACAGCACATCAGTTGGTTTCTCATGGGAAGGTGGGGAGAGAGAGGGAGAGAGAGCAGGAGGTATGCCACATTCTGCCAGTGAGAAACAAGTAACTGAACAGCATGCACTTAACGGGAGAAGAATTAGGACCCAGCCTTTGAAGAGGGTATTAAATAATCTGTGTACATATTTTGACCACCCGGTACTCCTGGCTCCATACCCACTGAATCAGACTGTCTTGGTATGATAATCTTCATTTTAAGGATTCCTCCAGATTTTTTCTATGCACAGTTAAATAGAGACTCTGGGTATGGGGTGATACCTTGTGAACTGATCTACTCTGAAAGTAGGTGAATAGTATCATGGCCCTATCGTGCTATATTATTTAGAAAGCCCAGTCTGTTTTCTGCTCTGAATGTTTTGTTATGGTTGGTTTGGAGCGTCTGAGACACGGGCTCATTACCTAACACAGGTTGGCTGGGGACTCTAGATCCTTCTGTCTCTTAACACCTAAGCACCGGTGTGTTTTAAGTAAAGTTTATGCTTAGCATGCAGTCAGGCACTAAATGGCTTAAAACACTAAACCATTTCCTCAGTGGGCTGTTTCTGGTAGGCAGGAAGTGTTCTGCCACTCAGGGCAAGGCAAAGGGTGTCCTTGAGTCCTTTTGTCTCAGGATCCGGGGAGAGCTGGGCATATGTCTGATAAGACTGTGGTTCATTAACTCTAAAGCTGTGTACTTTGTTAGTCGAGAGGATGGGCACAAAACTAGGAGTCTTGTCACCAGCTTGGGGCCTTCTGGAGCCCTTCTAACTGGGACACCGCACCCTTCCCGAGGGATTGGTGTTTGGGCTCTTGGCAGCCTTCATGTTTGTGTTCCCTCAGCACACTTCACCTAATTCGGAAGGCTTTGGGTGGGCACATGGGTCTCCTCTTTATAGCTGTCATTTTTTTACCTTCCTCTTCACAGGAGCCTTTTTTCTGTAAGGAATGAAGGCATGGGACTGAAAGAAAGACCTAAAAATACATGCTCCCCAACCCTTCCAGTTCCCTTCCTGCCCCAAGCAAGAGTCAGATAGGTCCATATGCTCAGAACCTGTCTTCCACTTTTCATTTGAAATCCCATGATTTCTAGAAGGGCATAGGCATCGGGACCAAGAGGGGAAGCAGCCGGCTCCCTGGAAAGACGCTGGCTCAGTAAGAGAGACGTTGCACCCAGAGTCTGTGCTCACAGGCTGCAACAACCATGTGATGGAGCTGACATGCCCCAATAGGTACAACAGATTGTTCTGCTTGTTACCAATCAATATTGTAATTAGCAAATATTTATTGAACAACCCAGATGGGCCCTGGCTCACACTGCCCTCATCGGCTATTTGTTAGAATAATGCAAAACCTCCTAACCTCTTGGTCTGCCTTTAGGCTTGCCCCTGACCCAATAAAATCAATTCTGTACACTGAAGCCAGAATGATTTCTCCTAAAATATACAAATTTAACCAGGTCACTGACACACTAGAAATGCCCTGACTGATGTTTGACATCCTGCTGCATTCTACATGCCTCCCGTTACAAAAGACAGAACTCATCATTTGCCCCCTCCGTACTTTGGATTGCCTCCAGCTCTTTCTCCACAGATACCAGCTTCCTGCATTCTGCATGTGTCCCACACTTGGCTCTTTGATTATGCTGGCATCTCTCTTGCACATACTGGAAGTCAAAATACTGGACTCAGTGCTCAGAAGGCTTTGACTTAAATCATAGCTATAAGATTTTCTGATTGTATGCTGTGGGGTAAATTATTGGATGTTTCTTATCTGCAGGGTTCTCTTATTTTAGTGTAATCCACTAGCCTACAGGTTCTTGAGAAGATTAGCCATAATCATATTTAAAGTACTTAGCACAATGAATGGCCCATAATTAAGATAGATAATGTGCATTTCTGTTACTCTGTACCCTAGTTAGCTTTAACTGTTAACTTGACACAGCCTAGAGATATCTGGGAAAAGAATCTTATTTGAGAGCTTGGAAAGATCAGATTGGAATATGGGCATGTCTTGATTATTAATTGATAAACAAAGACCCAGACCACTGTTGGTGGTACCATTCCCTAGGCTGGTGAGGCTGTGTAAGAAAGGTAGGTGAGGGTGAGCTGTAAGTGAGCCGGCCAGCAGTGTTCCTCAATGGTTTCTGCTACTGTACTTTTGGGCTGTGAAGTGAATTTCTTGGTTAGAAGTAATAGTGTGTGGAATACCAAGCCGCCCCACTTTCAGGTTCTGGCTTTGAGTTTCCTGCCTTGACCTCTCTCAAGGGACTAACTGTAACATGTCAGCAGAAATAAACTCTTCCCTCCCATAAGTTGCTTTTGGTCAGAGTATTTTATCACAGTAAGAGGAAGGAACCTAGAGTGCTATCTGTTTGCATATAGAAAGCTTTCCTACATCAGCTGTTCAACTAAGGAAAGAACTCTGTTCTCTTGAGTCCTGAGAGGACCAGTCATAAGACATCCAGACTGTTACATGGGTGTGAGTATAAAGGAGAGGTTTGGGGAACAGAAAACATAGGTGGCCGATTAGAGGAGTGCATGCTTACCAAGGATTATATGTTTCCTTGGAAATTTTCTTCCATCCTAGTGTGGCAGCATTATTCTTCGTGGGGCAGGGGAAAGGGTGGGCAGGTGTAAAAAGAATCAGTCAATGTGATCTTGCTGAGTCAGCACTTCCTTGGCCTTCATTGAGTCCTCCTGCAACATGGGTTTCTCTTCAGAATTAACTCAGTTTGTGATGGAATGTTTTTTTTTAGTTTTTGCTTTGTTCTAAACAGTTTTTTTTTTCTTTTTTGTCTCTTTTTGTCTGTGGTGCTTGCTTGTGTGTATAAGTGTGCTTACATATGTGTGGAGGACAGAGCTTGACAGTGGGTGTCTTCTGTGGCTCTCTTCCTTTTTTTTGAACCTTGGACCTGTCACCTGAGTGACTATTTCAATACCACCTCCTACCCACGACAGTTCTTCATCCTCAGTCTTCTAGGTGGACTTTCCAGTTAAATTAACAGCCTTAGCTCTCTCTCGTTCTGTGCCTTTGACCTTGTTGTCCTGTGAGTGACATCTTTCCTAGGCCCATGGGTTCCTGTCATGAAGCCTCCCCTCCCTACCAAGTGGTCCCAATCCTCCTTTCCCTGTTCCCTCATGCAGTGCAGGTTGTTTTGCGCCTTCGATTACCGCTGTTATCACAGCCTGCCTTGTTGCACAGTCATTTCTGTGTGTTTTCCCTTGAGATTCAGAACCCCTGGAGGGCAAACACTGTTTTATTCGATGCTGTGTTCTCCCACCCCCGGATCGCCCGGTGCAGTAAGGGCTTAGTAAATGCCATTTGAATCAATGCATGAATGAAATTACCTTTCCGCGTCCTGTTCGCTGTGTTGTAACGCAAACCAGGTGGATATAGAATTTTTGGCTTACTGGATTTAGTTTAGACCAGGCGGGGAGTTTTCGAAGAAGCAATAGCAGCTTTGAAAACAGAAATTGCCTTTAATCTTGTGGAAAACACATGCCAGCCCTCTCTATAATAGTCTCAATTACAGGAGAGCATCCTGTTACTGTAAGAACACAAATAAATAAACCCATGACAATACTGTGTTTGGGAGATAAAAACCACATAAAAGCCATCTTTCCCCAACTCGCCAGCATGATAATTAGGGTGTTTCTGGGAGGAGGAAAAAAAAAAGAGTCACTAGCAAAGAACAAGTGATGTTATGTTTCAGGACCCTTCTTGCTGTTGAAAAGGCGGGAGGAGGGAATTAACATTTTCCAGCCAGGAAAGTACGCGGGTTCCTGCCGCCGTCTGCCAGACCTACCGCTGTATTATTGCATTGTGATAAATTGGGGCAGTAGGGTTCTTGAAGAAGCTGGAACAACTCGGGGTAGAAAATGCCACCCAGAAAGAGGCGCTGTGATTTTCTCTGTGACACTTTACGTAGACAGGTCCTATTCATATATTGGTGGGGGGAGAGGGCTATGTGTTTGAAGGTGCATGTAAGTGGGGGCCAGCGGACAATGTCAGGTTTCCTTCCTGTTCCTCAGGCACTGTCTACTTTGGTTTTTGAGAATGGGTCTCTCTTTGACCTAGGCCTTTTGAAGTAAGCTAGGCTAGTTGGCTAGTGAGTTGCAGGCCTCCGCCTCTTCTGCCTCCCTAACACCAGGGTTACAATCATACCTGCTGCCACACCTGTGTTTTCTCTTCAGGGGTTACTCGCGGTTGCAAGGCAGGCATTTTTACCCACTGAGCAATCTCGCCAGCCCATTCTTTGTAAGTGTGGGGTTTCCTTTGGCTTGTACATGTTCATGGTTCCAGGATCTTTTTGAGGCTCTAGCAGAAATTCTCAGTGCCTAATTTGTCGGTATTCGTTAAGAGCTATTGAGGGTTCAAACCAGACCAGACCGGCTAAGCATCATCAATTTTTTTTTAACTGGCTGGCCTCTCTGGCCTCTGAGCTGAGTCTCCTGCTCTTGCCCTTCCTCCCTGCAGAGTCATCTTTACTGGGAGTCCCTGTAAAGTGTACTTTAGATGCCATCATTTCTCAGTTCAAAATCCTCCAGAGTGCCTCCCCTTCCACTAAGAATGCAGTTCAAAGAGCTCATGTGCCGTGGCCTGCAAGGCACTGCGTGGTCTGGTGTCTGCTGTCCTTTCCTCATCTCAGGCTGTCTCTCCGGGTTAGTCCTCTCGGGCTCTTGTCCTTTGTGGCCGTTCTTGAAGCCAGCTGAGCATGCCCCTGTTTCATACCCTGTGCATTTTGCTCTCTTAGCCTGGAATGTTCTGTACCCAGATGTCAATGGGACTCAGATTCTCACTTCACTCAAGCGTCTGCATAAGCATTGCTCTTTTGCTGTGTTAAAACACTGAGCAGAACCAGCTTGGGGGAAGGAAAGGGCTTATTTGGCTTAGACTTCCAGGTTACAAACCATCAAAGGGGGAGGTCGGAGCAGGAACTCAAGCCAGGAGCTAGAAGCAGAAGCCATAGAGGACTGCTGCTTCCTGGTTTGCTCCCTGGCTCACATTCTGCTACCTTTTTTTGTCTAGCTCTGGTCCACTAGCCTGGGGGTGGCACTGCTTATCATTGGCTGGGCCATCCTATATTAATTTGCAATAAAAAAAATGCCTCACACCCATGCCCATAGGCCTATCTGATAACTCAGGACTGTGTAAACTTGACATCTAAAGCTAACTAGGCCTCTCCTTGTTGGGAAGGTGTCTTCACTTAGGCCACCATGGCTTGTACATTGCCTGATGTTTGGCAAGCATTTAGGAAGGCAGTGTTGGGATTTTTTTTGGAAACATGAGTAGGTGCAGGCCAAAGAGTCTAAGAGCCAACTTGGAGACTGGATGTGGATGCAGATGTCAGGTCAGACTTTGCTGGCTTTCTTATTCCCCCATTTGAGAAAAGGCCAACACTGCGAACATGCCTGATTTTCTTCTAAGTTTCTGGGTTCCTTTGGTAGTTCAGTGAAGTTAGGCCTACCAGTCAGGCTCTCCGCCCAGAGTAAGTCAGATGCATGGTTACATGACTGGCATTTGTGTCTGTGGTACAGATTGGAAGCTTCCCAAATATAAATTGTCATTCATCCTAATCCTTAGTTGTGGAGTCATGGTATTTGCCTGTGTGGTGCTGTGGGAAGGGCACACCTATAAATAGTACGAATGAATCAGAAGTGGAATTCTCAAGAACCTATAAGTGGTTGTGAATACATTTCAAGCATGTCAAGCACCTAGCTGTGTGCTTGGCAGATGGTAAGGCTTAATAAATATCCAGGCCTTCCTGCTTTTAATGGCTGGACTTAGAGTCTGGGTGTCCACTGGGGTAGCTCTGTGGGAATTGGGAGATTTTTGGTAAACAGAGAAAGAGAAAAGTCAGCAGCCGAGTTGGAGCAGTTCACAATCCTGCGAGAAGCCCAACAGGGACAGGCTTTATGGAAATGGCAGTTGAGTCCAGGGCAGTTGGGACTATGGGCCATGCCAGAGAGCGTGGTATTTCCATTTGCATCTTTCGAGTAAGTACAATCTCACCCTTATTCCAGTGAAGCTCTCCTTGCCAAGATAAACACACTCTAAATTTATGGTTTAAAGATCCGCAGTTTCTGGGAGTTGTTCTTTTTGTCACTTTAACATTTTCTTGGCACAACATATTTTAAGCCCTGCTGGTCTACCTTGTAAATGCTATACAAATGCCAGGAGGAGCTGAAGCCCATCGTTTGTTTTCTTAGGTTCTTTATAGGAAATGGCATTGCCTCTGCCCTGGTAATCCCCCGGGTTTCTGCTCAGGCAGCTTGGAGTGAGAAAGTGAGACAGAGAATGAAGGCATATTGTTAGAGAAAGATTCACAAAAGCACTCAGTGGATGGGCTTGAGCCACGTGAGGGAGTAAAGTCTGCATCTGGCAAGGTGTGTATGTGATGTGGACCCATTATAGGGTTTTAGGACAGACCCTTCTTGCAGTGCCAGAGGCCAGCTCCCAGCCAGGCCGCCTTGCTGAGGGCCCCCTGAAGCCCAGCCTGGAGCTACTCTAACTCTGTATTGAATAAAGACTCCAAAGAACTGGAGCTGTGTCCCCTGCTGCTCCCTTTTCAGTCTGGAAGTGAAGGAGCACTTGGGACCGAATCCGCCCCTGGAGAAAGCTCCTGGAGCCTTGTGTGTTCACAGTATGTGCCCAGAGTCGAGTTGTAGAGGGGGTGTGCACTCTGAAGGTGGTGGAGACCAGTGCCTTGTTTGTACTGCAGGGTTTTCCTGGAACGCACCACTCTTGACAGTGTTGGGACTGGTAGATCAGCACTCATGCACTTTAACGAAAGGCAGAAATTGCTTTTGTCAGAACCATAGGCATTCTTTTGTAGAGCCAGGTCCCCTTGTACGGATGGTGAGAGAAGCCGATTGTCTTTCAGTTAATGTTAGCATTTCTTTTTAAATAGCAGTACCTCCAATTTCTCTGGGTTTGCGGTGACGATAGTTTTACACCTGGTCTGTCTTGTTTTTACTTTTCCACCTTGTAGGTGAATCAGGTGATGTGCCAAGCAATGGAAAGGTGTAGAAGACCTTCATATTCTAGTGCATGGCAGACCTGTGTCCTCCTGGGCTAGAATGTGTATTTGTTTTCTGAAAAGAAATGGGCCTGTCTCCCTCTGCCCTGCGTCATGCACAGAATCTTAGCAGTCCTCTTTCTACTAAAGTTGCCTTTCCCTGTCTTCCCCTGCATTTGACAAGTCTCTCCCTTCCTCCAGCCGGTGGCTTGCCTCTTCTCTATGCTTTCCTTTTGTGCTCATTTGTGAAAACACATAAAACAGGACTTCACATGATGCTTTTTACGTGCGCTGCAGCTGCAGCATACAGTCTGTGTGTAAGTGGTGAGCGACAGCAGAACAGGTCTGGAGTGTTTTCACACCATTTACTCTTAACGGGCCCCATCTTTTTCTCGGAAGTCATAATTTGTGTTTGGACTTGGGTGACTGTCAATCTGAGTGGAGCTGGGAGAGGTGGTGCCATCTGCAGCATGGCTTCCCCGTGGGAGCACAGGCAAGGCTTTTCTCCCTCTGAAACCCAGGTACATAGAGTTGAGATAGGTTGGTGTGCATACAGAGAGTCTTTTTTTTTCTCTCTCTCTCTCGGTCTCTCTCTCTCTGTCTCTGTTTTTCTGTCTCTCTGTCTTTCTCTCTTTCTTTCTCTCTGTCTTTCTCTCTGTCTCTGTCTCTGTCTCTGTCTGTCTGTCTGTCTCTCTCTCTCTCTCTTTTTAAGTTTCTCCCCTGTAATCAGGACCTTTCCCTTGAGGAGAAATGTTCCTTGAATCCACTCCTGATATCCTGAAGCTTCATTTTCTTATGGTTTCAAAAAGGGAGAAAGAACCCTTCCTTGTCTACTCCTACCCACCACCGGGTGATTTAACAGATATAATTAATTTGAACTCACACATCATCCCACCAGGCCCTTGAAATTAAAATGCCCACTCAGATTGTGTCCTTCTCCGACAGTCTAGAAGAATGTTGGTACTTCAGTCAGATATGTCCTTTATGGGTAAGATTCAGTTGCTCTGTCTCAGATCAGATTTTTGGTTAGGGATGGATTTGGAACTGAGATGAGGGTGCTCATCCAGGCTGGGGCTGGGAATTAAAGTCGTTCAAACTGCTTCATGCAGGCCTCTTCTCTAGCTCGTTCGTGTGCTCTGAAGCTCTGTGCATGGTGTCTCCATCCTGTCTAACCTCAGAATGTATTGACCTTGATACCCGACAAAAGCCTGGCTGCCTGACTTCTGACCCAGATAACTAGAGTTCTTCAAAGCAGACTAAGAACTTTTTCTTCACGTGTGCTCTTCTCATCAAAACTGATTGATGGTTAACTTTCCTGTTCTTTATTTTTTTAGACTTTTTAAATGTGTGTATATAGGTATTTTGCCTGCATGTGTGTCTGTGCACCATAGGCGTCCAGGGCCCTCAGAATCCAGGAGATGGTATCCGATACCTTGGAACTGGAGTCACGGACAGTTGTGAGCTGCCATGTGGGTGCTGGGAATGGAACCCAGGTCCTCTGGAAGAGCAGCCAGGGCTTTTAACCCCTGAGCCACTTCTCTGGCCCCAACTTTTACATTCTTTGTGTAGATAAGATGAGGATTGGGAGGCCAGAGATCTGTCAGGCTCTATCTAATAAAGGTCAGAAACAAGAACTTAGATGGGAACATCCAGTTTCAGGTCCTCTACTCTTCATAACCCTTGAATGTCACAGCCACCTCCTTCTTAAAATACGTCACTCACTCATTCCGGAGATTGATAAAACCACATGGCTCAGTCTCCGTGTCTGTTAACTGGCTTCGTGACCTCTGTTCCCTCTTGGAGCCTCCATGTTGTCAGCAAGATGATGGTACCAACAGGAACTCCCTAATGAGGTGGGGTGCTTCATGAAAACAGTGCTCTGTGCAAAGCACATAATAAATACAGTCGCTCTTGTTCTTCATGTGTGAGTCCCTCTGATGAGCCACTAAAGAGACACCGTAGTGACTTTGTTACGCTCTTCGGAATCATTTCTTATAGGTTGGGAAGCAAGTGTGAAAGCTCAAGGTAACTTGCATAATAAATGGATTCCAGTATAAGCAGAGTAGGTACTTGGGAGCTTGAGGGGATGGGAGCATCTGAGCCTATGACAAGAATCCAGTCGTCTAGCAGCTGGCCCTTACTGCCTCATCCCTGGTTGGCAAGATTCTTGTCTTCCTCTTTCCTTAGAGATGCTATGGGTCCTTCTTGTGTGCCCTCTGCTCAGGAAGAAAAAGTAGACCTGTATCTGACTTCCGGATTAGAGTTGTAACTTCCTTATTTAACAGCTGAAGGTTTGTTTCGGACAAAGCACATTCATCACAGTGTTCCCGTGTGCAGTGTTCTGTGTGAATTCCCTGGGAAAGCAGATTCTAGTGCCTTCCTGTGGGTTGCTGAGGGACAGGTGGTTTTTATGTAGTCAGCTAGCTTTGAGTAGGACCCTGAAAGCACAGACTACTTATATTAGGCAAAAGAGCAAGAGAGCCTGAGCAGAGGTGGAGTGAGGGATGTGATAATTGTGCCTGACATGTCAGCATGGGGAGCTTTGCCTGGGATGTGGGTGGTCTGGGAGGCAGAGTGTTGATCTTCTTGTGTCTGAGACTCTAGAGAGGGGTGCACATGGCCTATTCCCACCCTTTTTTATTTTTTTGAAAACACAGACCCCCATAGTAACCTCTGTGTTCATTGTCATGGTCTGCTCTTTTGGCAACAGATAATATCTAGAGAGACCCACAGCTCAGATCCAAGGGGTGAGTGGGCCTGTGAGTTTTAACTTGGCTTCAGCCCCTTTGTTTGTGAGCTGTTTGCCTGGAATTAAATGCCATTTACATAAGGAGCTGTCAGAGTTGAGTTGGCCCATGATTATTCCTTGATGTATGTCGGAAAAAAAAAAAAAGAAAAGAAAAGAAAAGAAATGAAAACCCCTGGCTAATGAGGAGCTGGATTCCTTTTCTCCACCCATGACAGGCTCCTTTCTGATCTGATGGTCCGTCAGAAAGCAAGGTGGCATGTGACTGTGGGGTTATGTCCTCGCCTAAGCTGTCTCTCCCTCCGGGTTGTAATTGATGGGGAACCTGTCACTTGTCATGTTGCTGCGGTGCAGATTTTTGTACAGCTGCCAGCTAGGAGAGTTTGAGGACAGCCTCTGATTGGGTGCAGGTTGTGGCGAAAGCGTTAATAAACAAGAGAGCTGCTGAGGGTAGATTTTGATTGACCCAAGATTGTATATTATTAAACCAAACCCTCATGTGTATGTCAGTTTATAAAGAACCCGGCCCATAATCCAACTTAGGGCTGTGGCAGCTTGGGTTTATTAAATGAGCTTCTATCACTATTAATATTGAGGAGTGGAGTGGAATATCTGTAATCTTTTAATCTATGCAGTAATGGTTTCGAGAGAGATTATCAGATACATTGGACTGTTGTTTGCCTGTAATTGTATTCAGAACTCTTGGAAGCATTGATTTGTTTCTGGCCTACTGCTTTGGCTCAACAGTCTCATAAAGCTCTTTTATAATTCTCCTTGCTTTGTGTTTTCCAAAAATAATTGGAGAATAATAATAATGTAGCTGGTGATAAAGAAGGGAGAGCGAGGTGGAAAGTGGATTTCTAGCTGAGTGGATAGCCATAAACTTCCTCTGTGATCATAAACACCTGGATGTGTGACCTTTGTGTTTATAAGATATTTATCGCCTCATGGGCTCTCTGCTTGGGGGTTATCACTGAGGTGCCTTGTAAAAATTTGATTGTGTTTAGTAAGTAGATTCTGAGTTTTTGCTGAGTGAGGAGAACGTATCTCTTTCCGTAGTTTTCTTTGGAACAACCAGTCTACCAGATAGGGAGCATGCCTTGAGTTCTGTGAGGATGGTACAGGGATGCCTCAAGGGTATACTGTATGCTTAATAAAGTGGCTTTATAAAGTGCTTAATAAAATGGAAGCGACGTTCCAGTGGATGGAAGGGGGATAGATACACCCAGGGAGCTCCAGCAGTGATGGTAGACTTTCCTTTGGAGTGTAGATGCAGGTTCTGATCCAGATCAAGTAACCTTTCGGCCACTGTTGCTCTCTTCCCACCCTAAATAAACCAGGCTGAGCAGGGGAGCCAGAGAAATGTTCTTTGAGTTCTCTCTCTCTCTCTCTCTCTCTCTCTCTCTCTCTCTCTCTCTCTCTCTCTTTCTCTGACATTAATTAGAGGTATGGTCAATGCTTCAGCCTTCCATCTTCAGTGGCTCTTTATTGTTTATTACTTTGGTTGGGACAGGAGTTCATGTAGTTGAGGCTGTTCTTTTAACCTGCTATGTCATTGGGGATGACCTAGAACTCCCGATACCTGCCTCCATCCCCTGAGTTTCGGGATTATGGCTCTGTATCTTCACTCCTGGTTTATGTGATGCTATGTGTAGAGTTACAGGCCTCGAGTGTGCTAAGCATGTGATGAGGTACATCTTCATCCCCTGTTTTCCAAAGTTCTTTAGGAATGTGTAAGACATGCATTTTCTTCTTTCTGATAACTACTTTATTTTTCTGAAAGAAACCTGGACCTCGTGAACTGATGACTGGCTGCCTGGGTAAACTCTTGGCTGTCTGGTTCATGATGCATACTGTGGGTAGGAGGCCTATGGGGGAACTTGCTAAGAAATAGGTGTCATCAGCAGAGTTTGTCACATCTGAAAACATGAGCCAGTCTTGAGGTGTACAGCACCCCATATTTATCAAAGGGCATTGTTACATTTTAGACTTGGGTTTTCATGCTGTGTGATTAATTGCTGTTGCATGCCGTGGAGTTTGAGGTGGGCTTCCGTTTGCCCTGCATCTGTCAGATGGTTCTGCCTGGGAGTCATGCACACACAAGACTGTTGAAGACCTGTTCATAGTGGCAGTGCACAGTGTAGAGGGTGAGAAGCCCTACTTCAGTAACATGAAGGAATGGGACTCGAGAGTACCCATCAATCAGCAGGTGTGATTCCTGCATGCTGTTACTATGCCAGCCTTACAAAGTGCAAAACATTTTCACGTTTCAGACTTCATAGGTATGTTTCTATTGATGAGCAAAGACTGTATTTTGGCCATTTATTCTTTATGGTGATCTCCATAGACGTAGTAGCCTTTCATTTCTGGTGTTTGTTACAGCTGCAAAAAATCTCTGCTATCACACCCCACACAACAGAATTAGGAACCCTAGAATGTAAGGTCAGTAATCCATTCATAAACTCTGTAGCTTATTCAGAATTCTCCTAAACTTGGACAAACATTGTTTTAAGTGTATCACTTTCAAACGCAATAAGCCATGCCTATAGACTGAGGAGCTTTCTGTGAGACACAAAGAATAAGTTCTTTGTATGAGGATGCTGACTTCAGCTGTCATTTATGTGGGAGGGGGTCAGAAAGGGAGAGATTGGCTTGGGTTAGTGTTTCTGGGGGTGGGTCCCCCCAGCTAAGCTGAGGAAAGCATCGAGAAGGAAGGAGAGTGTCATGAGTGTGCGTAGATGGGATGGCGAGGCTTCTGTTCCTTCAGGCGCTAAGATCTGTACAGAAATAAGACAGTCTAGTGAAGACAAATATAATCAGTGTAGAATCAAAGTACAGAGTGATGATTTTGTGAAGAAGGAACAAGTATTCCTTGGAAGCTGGGTTCCAATATGAGCTCCTCTTTCTCTTTCTTCTGGGGGTGGTGGAATGGGGTGCAATTAATTGGAACCAATGCTCTTATACCTGTAGTGATCTAATAAACTGAGACCTTAGGACAAAGATTTTATTTGCCTCCAGTTGCTGCTGTAGAAGCAGGAGTCCAGTGGTGCTCAAGAAAAGCGGTAACTTTATAGAAAGTGATAAGCTGCCGGGGGGTGGGGATTTAGCTCAGTGGTAGAGTGCTTGCCTAGCAAGCGCAAGGCCGTGGGTTCGGTCCTCAGCTCCAAATAAAAGAAAAAGAAAAAGAAAAAAGAAAGTAATAAGCTGCCTTATGTATGCTGAGTGCCTTGGATGTGTGCACTGAAGACACCTGGGTGCTTAGGTAGAATCAACAGGACAAGGATGTGAAGAGATAATGCAGTAAAGCAAAGAAAACTCTTATTTTCCTTTAAAAGAAGAGAGGAACCACTGGAGGTTATTGAACAGGGGAGTAATGAGACTTGTAGCTGGAAGTTTTTCTGTGTCCTGCCTGGCCCTGTGGTCCTGTGTTTCCCGGGTCCCACCCAGCCCCGTGGTTGTGCAGCTGCTTATAAAATAATCACTCAAAAGCTCAATATTAATTGTAAATTATATGGCCCTTGGCTCAGACTTCTTACTGGCTAGCTCTTATAACTTAACTCAACCCATAACTATTAATCTGTGTATCACCACATGTGACGTGGCTTTACCTGAGTCCCATTACACGTTGCTCCTTCGATGGCAGTTTGACATCTCCCCTTACTCTCCTTTCTCCTTTCACTCTCTCGGCTCCATCCTGCCCTGCCATAGGCCAGTGCAGCTTTATTTATTAGCCAATGGGAGTAACACATATCCACAGCCTACAGAAAGACACCCCACAGCCGAGACTAAGAGTTGTATTTCATGAATCTAATTAAAAGGCAGTCAGTGACTGAAGGTATGTAACTAGGTTAAGAGGCTACTCTGTGTGGTGGTGAGGGAAAGACAGAGGTGATCAGGGTCTGAACCAATTGCAGTTCCAGGAACACAGTGCATGGGCCTGGAGAGATGGCTCAGCAGTTAAGAACTGTTTCCTGCTCTTGCGTAAGACTCCTTTGGTTCACAGCACCTACACAGGGGAGTTTGTAACTGTGCCTGTCACTTGAGCTTCAGGGAATCCAGTGTCCTCTTCTAGCCTTCATGGGCACCTTCACGGATACACATACGCAAACACTCTCATAAATTAATAAAAAGTAAATAGTGTAAGCCGTGGTAGGTAGGGTCATGCTAATGAAAGGACGGGCCAGGGCATTTGACAGTCATTGTGGCCCAGCCACTGTGTTGGTATCATATATATGGTAACAGTTTTGATAGCCCTTAATAATCATCACACTTTTAATCACATGGAGGTTGACTGTTTTCTGGAGATTGAGAAGCTGTGTGGCTAGGAAACGTCAAATTTAGATCAGACTCCAGTCTGCCTTCGAAGCCTGTTGTCTCTCCTGTGGACTCTTAACTTTGGCTGAGTGACACATTTGCCTTATGATGGAGCAACTGTTAATCCTGGCAGAGTCTTGAGTGCTGGGAGGAGGTGTTGGCAAAGGGCACGCACAGCATTGGCATGGAAGGTCATCTGGTGAGTCTCTGTCTGAAAGAACTTAGGCATTTCAACATGGAACAGATAGCATCTTGCTGCATGTACCCAAGGCAACGGAACAATGAAACAAAAGCCGTGCCATTTTATTTGTTGAGTAGTGATCCAGAAACCAGATTTGAGAGCTGAGGCTGTCGTCCATGATCTGCCTAGGGAATCTCTTGTGTTCTGTTCCTGTGAGAACGTGCACGTGGCTTCTCTTGTGGTCGATGTTGAAGACTGTAATTTTAGAAATAAACTCCGAACTTTTCAAGACCCCATTTGTTGCTTCCGGCTACTTACTGCCTAGGTCCTCACATTCTGCAAAGGACAGAAATAAATACTAGATAGCCTGCTGAAGAGAAATGAAGAGGAGAGGATGTAGCTGAACTGGGAACCCTGATTCATTTATTTCAAGCTACTTAGTCATGTACTGCTGTGCTGGCTCGTTTTCTGTCAGCTTGACACAAACTAGAGTCATCAGAGAGAAGGGAATTTCAGCTGAGAAAATGCCTCCAGAGGATAGGGCTGTGTGCAAGCCTGTGGGGCATTTTCTTAGTGATTGATATGGGAGGCCTCCCCTCCCCTGCACATTGTGGATGGGGCCCCTGTTGCGCTGGTGGTAGGTACTAGGTGCTATAACGAAGGCTGACTGGGTGTCTCCTGCATCAGCTCCTGCCTCCCGGTTCCTGCTGGTTTGAGTTCCTGTCCTGACTTCCTTTGATGATGAACAGTGATAGAAAAATATAAGCCAAATCAATCTTTTCCTCCCCAAGTTGCTTTGGGTCATGGTTTTTCATCACAGTAATATTAATATTGACATCATAGTAATATTAATATTTCCTAGCAGGCATATATTATACAGACCATTGTTAGAAGGCTGGAAGGATGCCATTGTTAATTTTAATTGTCAACTTGACACATGGAATTATCTAGATCAGGTTTGCCTGTGGGGGGTTGTCCTGATTATAATTGAGTTTGGAAGACCCACCCGAAAGTGGGTAGCAGCACCATTTCGTAGGCTGTGTCCTGAACTACGCAGGAGAAAAGAAAGCTAGAAGAGCAATAGCAGCAACAAGCAGAAAGCCAGGGCTTATTTCTCCTCTCTGTGACTATCTGCCTCAGTTCTTGCCTTGACGTTCCCTCAGTGATGGACTCACATCCTGGAGATAGAAGCCGAATAGATGCTTTCCCCTATGCTGCTTTTGGTCAGAGTATTTTATTACCCACCAAAGAAATGAAACTAGACGAACCATATAACCAGATTTTCAGTGTGCGTCCATATCAGTGTCTCTCTTTCTGTGATTTTCCTCTTTTCTCTTCTGTGCCTTTATTACATTGCCACAGATATGATGTGTTGATCTGTCTGACTTGTGCCTTCTCTCTGGTGCAGCTACAGTTCTAGTGTTGGGAGTCAGGTCACTGCTGGAGTTAAGATTGTGTTGGATGGAAGTTAGCTAGGAGTGGAAAAAAGCTGCATGCCTCCTTGGGTCTTAATCCTACTTCCTGTCCACTTATAGGGACGTGGGGAATCTGTTCAGGTAAGCAGTCCTTGAAAGGATCCTGTTTGTTGAAGTGCATGTTGAACAGTAATGGAAAGATGCCTCCACCAGTGTCCCATAGCAGCTGCCGTCCGTCAGCATTGGGCATGTTTGTAGGTCACTTCTGCTGCTGGTGCTGATCCTCAGCAAGAGGGTCTACAGACCTACCTGCTGTGCATTCTTTTTTGTTAAGGGTTGCTTCTACACCACACTTGCATTGCTGTGCCAGGCCAACCAATCAGCAGGCTCGGTAGAGGATCACTTCAAGTATGCTACCATATCCAGACACTGACTTTTGTGTTCTTATTAAAGGGAGCACTTATTGAATACTGGGGACTAGAATTGCTAGGTTGCAAGAGGACAGGAGACCCTAACTTCGGGGAAATGTGACTCTTTCACATAAAATTTCATTTTGTTTTATTGTGAGACAACTTCTCATTTAGCTGGGGTTGGCCTTGAACTCCTGATCCTCCTGCCTCTACTTAGTAAGTGCTAGTATTACAGGTGTGTACTACATAGAAACTTGTGTTAGCATTGCTGAGGAGAAGTGAGTACCGTGAAAATTAAAGTGACATTTTTAGGCACTTTCTGAATGCTGAGGTATAGTCTGTAAAAGATGGCTTGTCTTTCAAGCCTAGTCATAGGATTTTTACCTAGACCCTCTTTCCCTGGTTTTTTCATGTATAGAATAGACACATCAATATTGGCCTCATTGAAATACTGTAAAGATTTAGTAATATGACACATTGAGTAATCTATCTTAGTCACTAAATGGGAGTGTTTAAAAAGATCAGAGCTATATGTAATACTTGCATGTGTTACAGATCACCTTTGCTATTGTGTATGGGATAGCATTTGGATCATGGTAGCAGATATGGAAATATAATCCAGCCCCAGTTTTCTTCCCTTAATATTTTTCATGCTGCATCATCTCTCTGTCAGTTCTGTGATCCTTCGGAATCCTTTTCCTTGGACAGCTTACGAGAATGTCTGATTCCCTTGTAGGAATGGAGTAGCTTTCTATTTTGGGTGTAATCACACAGGACTTGGATCTTAGAAACTTGCAATGTCCATAGTCCTCCTTCTGGCTTGAGATTCTGTATGGACTGGGTCAGTTAGTGGTGAGACTGAGCTTTGCTGCACACTTGTGTTTATATCTGTGCATTTCCCAATCTATTTTAAATGTCGTCTGAGGGCTGATTGCTTTTGGAGAGGTGAACCGTACTTTGTTGTTGTTGTTGTGAGGCAGTATCTTGTGGTATAGATTAGACTAACCCGCAAATCCATTTTCTCCTGCCAGAGTCTCTTACAGACAGACACAACTGTTCCCCACTCATGAAATCATACATTTTATGGCAATTTTCAAACAAAAAGATTTATGAGGTTGAACCTCAGTTGCAAATACTGCATGTACCGGCACTTTCTGTTCACCAATGACTGTGTATGGACTGTCACTTAGTATGAAGAAATACCTGTGCTGAAATTTTTTTGGTTACTCTAGAACAAAATTTTTAACCAGAAGTAGAAGAGGTTTTTGTTTTGTTTTGTTGTTGTTGTTTTTTCAGGTTTTACACTGCTGTCATCAATAAAATGATCTTGTTTTTTTTTTGTTTTTTTGTTTTTTGTTTTTTGTTTTTTTTTTGGAGCTGAGGATCGAACCCAGGGCCTTGTGCTTGCTAGGCAAGCGCTTTACCACTGAGCTAAATCCCCAACCCCATGATCTTGTTTTTATTATGTATATGTTCGCCTCTCTCATTGGTGGTGGAACCTGGGAGAATGTGGCCTAAAAATGAGGCAGACTAAACCCTCATGTAATGGCCAACTTTATTCAGAGCATCAGACAGCTTATTCTCTGAGGGTTAGGAAGAGTCACATGAGTAAAGTGTCTAATCACAAGGGCAGCAGCATGTGGTGGGCAGGCCGCACTTGGCAAAAACATTTTTCCATAGAGGTGTATAATAACCACAGCAAGCAGGAGTGAGTAATCTGGAGTAAACTCATTCTTATCTACTACGCTGAGGAAGGGCACAAAAGCACACTCCAAGAACGCTTTTGTGTTCTGAAGAAACTGAGATCATATGACTCTCGTCTTATTTTCTTGGGATTTTCTCACAAGCACTCAGGTTTCCCCTTGAAGGACTCGATTCTTGGAATGTGTTCTGATAAGGGCATATGTCTGTGTGTGGGTATGCACTTGTGGATGCAGGTGGAATCCAGAAGGGATTGGATTCCCTGGAGGGCCAGATACATATAGTTGTGAGTTGGCTGACTCCTGTGCTGGGAACTAAGCTCTGTTAGAGCAGTATTTGCTCATAACTTCTCAGCCTTCCGTCTCTCCAGTTCCACAACTGTCTTTCTAATCATACTTTTTACAGTTCATATAGTGTGGTTACATGTTCTTTAACAAGTTTAGGCTCTTTAAAAGTGTCCCAGACATCTGACAGTGTTAATCCTACCAGTCCAGCATAAGACCAGTACCAAAATTTTTAAAGCCAAATTTGAAGAAAGCTTTAATTAAATACTGGCCAGGTGGATGGGCTTTGGCTAGGTTCATCTCTAGTTGTCCAGAAAAATGGCCCCAAATCAAGTTTTGCAAGGACTAGAAAACCCATAATTCATTGCATTTTCCATCAGGTCCAATCGGGCAAGCATACATCCTAACACATTTCCTGTGTGCATACCTCCCACCCACATGTGACCAAGCACTTCTGGTGCAAATGGAGTAAACAAACTTGTTTAGGGAAGTGAAAACACATGGCTTATTATCTCCCTTAAACAATAGCCTCCAGCATTTCAGGAACTGTCTGGTCTTGGGCAAGGGGATTGCAGACCAGAAGGATTTTTGTTTCATGGATCTCTTAGGCATAGTCATTAAAACTTAACATGTAACTTTGGCTCTCACAACAGTCCAAGAGAAACTTCTCCAAGGATAAACCAAGATTCTAATTTTGAGATGACAAGAGAATCACTTCTGGAGCCTCAAAACTATTTCAGTGCTGCGTGGGACAAATCTAGATTTTACATAGTTGCTGTGGGTTGGGGTCC
This sequence comes from Peromyscus eremicus, assembly GCF_949786415.1. Classification (NCBI taxonomy): domain Eukaryota; kingdom Metazoa; phylum Chordata; class Mammalia; order Rodentia; family Cricetidae; genus Peromyscus; species Peromyscus eremicus. The sequence continues at coordinate 22,080,380 of NC_081438.1, read as the reverse complement.
AGGCACTGGTATTAAAAAAAAAAAAAATCCTTTAGGTGATTCAAGGCCAACAGGTTGAGCACCGGTACTCAGGTACTCCGTAGTGCAGTACCTCAGTGAAAGAAGCATTTGCATGAGAGCAGTTCTCGATTTCTCAGCAGTAATCCCCCTCTCATTGCCCTGTCCACTTGACAGACTTGCAGCGCAGCTGTGCTTGGGTAGCAATTTACTCTTCTGTATTTCCGAAGCCTCTGTCATCACCCTAGTGCCTCACGTGGGCTAGGTGGTCATTACCCCCACTGTACTCTTCATGGTTGACTACATAATGGAACGGAGCCCAGATTTACCAGCTAGTTGTTTCCACTTAATCCAGAGCCTTTCTCCTCCAGTAGTCCGTGAGGGAATAGATCCACAAGCAAATACCTTTCGTTGCTCCAGGAGGAGAGAGACACCAGTTTTGAAATGCTTGAGGCATAAAATGGATCTTTTGTTAAGGTCAACAAAGGCCTGCTGTGCAGAGAATATAAGTCGTCAGGTCTAGGCATGTGTCACCATAGTGGTTTGTCCAAGGCTGGGAATGGAACCCAGGGCTTTAAACAGGATACACTGCCTTCTGCTAACTGAGTTACAACCCCTGCCTTTCAGTATGCCTCTAAGCTTCCCATCTTAATCAGCAGTGTACGTTGTGCAAACCACGTGGAAATGGATTTTCTACTGCCCTGTCTGTTCTTACTCATACAGAGCCAGAAGAATTAGGACCCACCTTCCCTCTATATCCTCTCCATTGTTCCCCTTGCTCATTGTCCTCCCATGTTTAATTGGGCCAGAACTGTAGTTGGTGATAATGCTTTAAGCACAATAGAGCATGACCTTGAACTTTGAGAGTGTAGTAAGGTTTTGGTCTGTCAATTGAGAAATGCCAACCACATATTAGGGAAGAGTACTCCTTCCAGTTGAATAGCACTGTATATTTTAGTGCTAATTTCTTAACCAGTCACGTGATTTCCTAGGAGGCATGGCTTATTGGTAAGTAATTATTATGTCTAGTTTTTATTTAGACACGTTCAAGATGTAGCAGGGTTGACTGGCTAACCTAAAGGGATGGAGTTGGACCTTGAGTCCGAATGCAGCCTTTGGCTATAAGTCCCTTCAGTACTCTGGGCTTTGCTTAGTGCTTTTGCTTTGAATAGAATACCTTACTAATGTGACTTGAGAGCACCTCAAGGTTCTGTTTGTCCTAGCTGTCATAGTTTGAGTCTTTGTGTTGTGTAGCTTGCCTGCTTGCATGTGAGTATGCTCGTGTGTGCATGCATGAGTGCATACAGAGCTCTATGAATATTAAGGATCCTGCCATTTGCCCGTGCAGGGTATAGTTGATGGCTGGGAATGTTTATTTGATGCAGTCAGGAGAGTGTCATCTTACGTTAAAGAGTTGTGATTTTTGCCTCACCAAGGATCTTTTTAGTCTACTGGGCGTGTGAATATGCCTGTATGGTATTTTATCTGGGCAATGTTTTTCCTAGTCTGTGTACCTGGAATGATAATGTTAAGTTCTTAAAATATTTGCTTCTATGGGTGGATCTCCTCCATCTAACAACTTACAGAGTGCCTATCATGTGCCTGGTGCTGTTTTCCTTTACGTTCACCTTAAAGAAGTCTGGAATAAAAAGAAAATTGTTCCTCAAGTAAAGAGAGACGAGGCAGTCTCTCTTTAGCTTTATTTCAGTCAGGCATTGTTTTCTGAGCTCTATTGATTTACTGATTTTTGGAAATACTGTTCCTCGTTCTTTACCTGAGAGACACAGGGTAGGGAGGTTTCCTGGGTCCTCAGTGAGAGCTCATAGAAAGCTCTTTGTGGCCATTGGGTATTTTTTCAGCACAGACTTGGTCTCAGTGCTTTTTCTCCTGTGCCTTTCTCTGCCTCAATCTCCTTTTCCTCACCAAGCAAATCAATATTCCTTCTTCCCCTCCCTTTTCCATTTTCTCTTTTTTCCCAAATTCCTCTCTTTGGTGGTGGTACACACAAATGAGTGTGTGGGCCTGTGCACAGAGAGCCCAGAGTGGGACATCCATCACTGTCTTCCTTCATTGCTCCCTCCCTTGTTCCTTAAAGACGGAGTCTTTCACTGGATCTGAGGCTCACTGTTTTACTAGGTTGGTTGGCTGGCTGGCTGGCTGGCTGGCTGGCTGGCTTGGCGGCCAGGGAGCTGTTAGTATCCAACCAACTGTCTCCACCTCTCAAGGCTGGGGTTACAGGCATGTGCAGCCAGGCCCAGGGTTTTATGTGCACAGTGGAACTCAGGTCTTCAGTGTGTGCAGAGTAAGCTTTCTTTCCCCGTGAGTCATTTCTACAGCGTTCTCTACACTCTGTTCTTTCTTTTTAAGAGACGGTGTCATATATTTTAGTCTAGCCTCAAGCTTGCTATGTCCCCACGGGTTAATCTTGAACTCCTGACCTCTTGCCTCCACTTCCGAAATGCTGGGATTACAGGTGTGTGTGTGTGTGTGTGTGTGTGTGTGTGTGTGTGTGTGTGTTAGTTACTATACCTTTTGACACCTATCTCCTGAATCAGACAGAGGCAGTTAACCATGTTTGAATGTGAGGAAAGTAGTCAGGAAGACGAATCTGAAATACAAGCACCTTAGCTCTCAAGAGCTGTCTCCTTGTGAGGTGCAATGTCACAAATGCCTTTCACCTTCACCTAAGAGGAACTCAAGTGGTTGGACCAGTAAGTATGTCCAAGGAGGGAAGACAAAAGCACAAAAGAATCCTAGATTCTAAGATGACTACAGCAGATGATTCTATAGAAACGTGAAGCCGGAAGTGGGTGATAAAATACCACACGAGTTCCTTCTTGAAACATGAGTACTCCAAAACATATTGGAGTAAAAACAACAAAAAAACAAAAACACTTTCATTTAAGAGGAAGTAAGTGCTTGATGTCTTCAGTGATGGCAGGGGGAAAAAAAACCCTTGCCTCTTTTGTTGGCATCAGAGGGGTCCTTTTGAGTCTTGTGGAAGGAGAAAGAGTTGTTCTTTCAGTTCTTTATTTTACTGAAATCCTTGATCAGCTATCCCGTGACTGCTCATGTCAAGATATCCATAGCATTGTGGCCCTCACATATGATCAATTATTTTTTTTAAAAAAAGTCCACTGCATGGTTTCCTTCCTCGTCTACTTTGGCTCTTCTCTGGATGCGGGTGCTTTAATAATTTCTCTGTAGAGACCACTATTCTGTGAGTCATCCTACATAGCCCATATTATGGATAATCATTGTGTAAGAATTTCATCCCTGAGTTAGGAAATCTGGTTGATTATATCTCTTGAGAGGAGCTACCAACTCAATATTCCATCAGTCCACATCTATGGGAGGATCTTTCTTTATCCTTGCTGGCAGAGCCCTGGTTTTATCCAGTTGTTCATTTTTTTCATCTGAAATTGAGTTCAGCAGGTACATCTTGATTAGTCTAGGCCAATATTTTAAGATTTTTTTTGAGGGGGTGGATATATGTGTGGAGACAGGGTTTTCTGGATCCTAGACTGGCCTTGAACTTGATATGTAGCTGAGGGTGACCTTGAACTTTTTCTTGCCTACACTTTCCACGTTCTGGGATTTTTAGGTCTGCAGTATCATACATGGAATGAATACAAGGGTCTCATGTATTCTGGGCAAGCACTTTACCAACTCAGCCACATCTTGGTGTTTTTCCGGAGGGCACTGTGTTGGAACCAATATTTAGCAGAGAAATTTCTTTCTGAACCCCCTTCCCCGGCTTCCACCACAAAACCTAGAAACCGCTCCTGCTACTTGGAAGACTTTCTTTTTCCCTTTTCTAGGATGGGGCAAAGAAAAATCACCTGAAACATTTGGTAGCTTCCTGGGTTGGCTTGTGCTTGCTGCCAGGTTTGATGTGGAAACACCTGCTCTTTCAACACTGGATAGTTTGATCTCCTCAGGGAGCTGGGGAGTCTTGAAGATTGTGCTCCCCCTTCTTTCCTCCCTTTCCTTACTTCAGTTCTGTATTTACCATAAGCCCTGCTATGAAGCCATGGCTTCCTGAAGCCAGACCCTAGCTAAAGTCTTAGGTTTAGTGTCCAAATCCTTTGAACACCCTTACTAAGCAGCAGGGGGAAATACTTATCCATACTGACAGTAATAAGTTAATCCAGGTCAGGTCCATTTGGACTGTAAATCTTACACTTTAGTTACTGAGATTGTGAGATGTAGACTGTGAAGGTAAAAATCCTTCTATCGCTTTACTCTGTAATTGAAAGTATTTGTTCTTAGCCCTTGGCACGATTTAAATGATGCTTTGAGACTGACTTAATTTTCAGGGGTTTAACTCATTCCTGAAGTTGGCTTTAGCAGCTTTGGGTAGCATTATTGTTTTGTGTGACATTTTCAAAAGATTGTTTGATCCAGTGGTAATCCCTTTGGAAGTTATTTGTTGCTAAAATTTCTTCCCTGGGGCAAATGTGAACAACAGCTACATTCTCCTCCTAAGATCTTAAGGATAAAACAAAATACAATTCCACCACAGTTCATCCTGAGTCTTCTGGTCTTGAGAGCTTGTGTGAGGGTTTACTGACAGGAATACAGGGACCCCTACGCAGCTATACTGAAAATACTTCACTCAGCATAGATGATGGATTTCTCATGGCTGCATGGACTCTTAATCTTAACTCAGTCTGTACGTTCTAGCCCCTGCTCTAGACTCCTGTTTGCATGCAGTTAGTGCAAATTTGCATACAAATGGTTGCAAAGAGTGGCTGAAATATTAGGTGAAAGTTCAGTGACCCTTAATGCACCCTCCTGTGAAGTGAAGGCCTGTTTGTGATGAACTCTGTCAAAGAATCATCACAGCTCAGAACTGTCTGTAACTCCAGTTCCAGGGGGTCTGACACCTTCACACCAATGCACATAAAATAAAGTTAAATAAATCATTTTTTTAAAAAAAAATGTAATCACAGCTCATCCGGTGAAGAAGGTGGCAGCATGCTTGGAAGATAGCTACTCACAACACTGTTCCAGAACTCTTGAGTAAGATGACCAGGTGCCTCAAACACGTTCTCCCTCCAAACCATTACAAATCCATAAGCAGCGGGTCTGCATATCCATACTAGAGAGAGGAAAGTGAATACAGGCTATGGCTGACTTCCCTTTCTCCACCCTCATAGCCGAGAATCTCCTGCCTAGGGAATAGTGTCACCCACAGTTAAGATGCCATATCTGTTAAAGTCATCTAGACCCCCACCCCACCCCTCCTGGCATATCCAGAGTCCTTTATAGATTCTGTCAAACTATTAACACTAACCATCCCAGGTATTTTCTTCCTTCACTCTCCATTTTAGCTTTCAATAGGGTCTTCCACTGAGCCTTGAGCTGGTTATCCACTAGATTGCCTGGCTAGAGAGACCTAGTGATCTGCCCGTCTCTGTCTCCCCAGTGTTGGAATTACAGGCACACATTGCTGCACCTGGCTTTGTATATGGGCGCTAAGAATCTAAGCACTGGTGATTATACTTGCATGACAAGTATTTCACACATGGTCTCTCTCCCTAACCCCTGCCATGTTTTAAACCTATGATTTCTCTATGTTTAATAACACCATTGATCACTCCAGTCATTAACTGAGACATGTAGTTGTAAGGCCTGGAATGTAAACTGCAAATTATTTAGAACCCCGGTGGTAGGCCTAGTAGAAAGAGGAAAGTACAAGGCCTGGCCTGTGAACCCTTGTGGTAGGTCCTTTGAGAAGCAGCAGATGGATCTCAGGGGCTGGGCTATGATCATTGCGGTAGTTCCTGCTAGACACATGATGTCAGGGCTTTGGTAAGGCCTATAGCGCTTTACCCTGTTACGGTCCTTGTTCCTCACTGCTAAACTGGCTCCTCTCTCCTCTTCTCCGTCCTTGCGTTACCCTTCTTTCCTGGCTAGCTAACCTCACATTGTTGTTTATTTTCTGTGGATTAGGAACTAACAGTCCTATCTGACTGTTTGCCCAACTGTGCTATTAAAGGTTTTATTCACAGGGCTGAAATGAGGTGTTCTCCACCCCCCACCCTCCAACTGGGTTTCTCGTACACCTGAGTTTTGAGGTTCTTTTGTGGTATTTCTTACTCTCTCTTCTTCATCTGGATAAAGGTACCAGCAGGTACTTCAAAGGTTTTTAGTCAACCCTTAGTCCTGGAGTGAGGTTCAGGAGCTAACCAGGCTCCCTCCCTTACGACCAATAGAGTGAACATTACTAACTGACTTATTTGATCCCAGTGCTCCGAACTAACACATTGTGGAGGGATTTCTGCTTTATGACCTTAATCCGTGACAACTCTGCTTGTGCTGATGTTTCGGGTCCCTGCCTTGTGTTCTTCTGCCACATCTAGCATAATTCCAGTCTTTAGGGGGAGCAGCTAGCACGCAAGGTGTGCAACTCAAATCAAAAGAACTGCCCTGGAGTGGAGAGGAGCCAGGAAGTAGCAGATTCTGAGGATCTTGTATATTTCCTGTTGAGCCTGGGCCTGAAATAGCCGAAGACAGCAAAAACAGTGTAATCCGCTTCCTCACCCACCGCTTCCTTCTCTCAGCTCATGCATTAATTCCCACTTTCTCTTTTTGACTGCCTCCATTCATTTTATTTCTATTTTCATCTGTCTTCTCTCTTCATTCCAAGCATTGCTCCTCCATTTCTTTTGTTGGTTTGTTTTGAGACGGGGCTCTCACTGTGTTGCTCTGACTGGCCTAGGACGGCTTGTGTCGTTCAGACTAGCCTTGCCTTCACAGAGATCACCTGGCTGTCTTCCCTGTGCTGACATGAAAAATGCCCCACAACCAGCTGTCCTCATTGTCTTTTTGTAAGTCTCCCCTCTAAAATGATCTTCTCTCAGCTTCTTTTCAGTTTTAGATATTACTCACTTGGGAATGTAATCTACTTGGAGAGTTAGCCAAACACTGGTGTCTTTATCCGCTGTGGATCTCTCTTTGATCTCCACTTTTAGTCTCACTATTTTCTAGAGACAGTTGGCTGAAGATAGAGCCAGGTATACGTTAGAGTTCATTAGAGGTAGCTAGAGACTGGGGAGATAGCTGCTTAAAGAAGTACTGGTCTTTCACATATGAGGACCTTTCAGTCCTTAGAAGCTGTGTCCAAAAAGCCAAGTATGGTGATGTGCAGTTGTAATTCCAGTGCCAGGGAAGATGCGGTCGGACCCTTGAGATTGCCTAGTCAGCTAGCCGAGACTACTTAGCAAGTCCGCGACCATCCAGAGATCCTGCCTCAAAAAGTCAGGTGGACAGCTGTGGACGACTGACACCTGCATTTTGCCCTCTGACCTCCACGCGCACACAGTTGCGCATGCGTCCCCCAGCCCCTACCCCCCCACAGACAGAAATAAGAAAAGGAAATCCAAAATTATATTCTCAGCCCCTCTGTGATGTAGAACCTAAGAGCTACAGAGAGAGGGAGTCAAAATCCACAGCGTGTCTTCCCGTGTTTTCCTTTTTGATGCTTATGGCAACTATCATAAGTGGATCTCAGAACTTTGATCTGATTTTAGTTAACCCAGTACTCCAGGGAGTGGATGGTAGACAAGATGAATTCCCAACACTGTTAGGAGAAGCTCAGAGAGAATTTCTTTTGCTGAGTAGAACATATTACAGAAATAAATGTCATCTTTTGAGATCACTCTTTTGATTCAGTGTTGAAGATTTGTACCACAAGACCTCCCTAGACCATTATAGATATTGCAGCCCTTCCATTTACTGCCTGTTAACCCAGGAATGTGACAAAACCATCGTGTCTAGAGATCGCCAGAGAATGAGAATACTGTCTCAGAATTTGGGGGGGGGGCAAAGCCTGAAAAACTGATTCAGGGCAAAGTTCCTGTCACTCACAGATTTCACTCCTTAGACAGGAACTCAGTGCTCAGAGAGATCAGTCTCTTGGACTCAGAATGTTGAATGGTGTACAGCAGTGCTTCCGAGTGAGGAAGATGTTTGTTGATTCTGGCACAGAGGCATCAGTCAGATTATTAGGGAAAGGTTGAAAATGTTCGAGGGTGCCAGAGTGTATGCACATGTGTGATCGACTGTAGATCTTAGTTGTGGAAGAGATGACCTCCTTTTTGTGATTTATTGGCATGTCTAATAGACTTGGTACAAGCCTCCTTTATCAAGCTGTTTTTTCAGATTACCATCAGAAACACACAGTTATGTGTACAGAAATGTTCAAGTGACAATTTGGAGATCAAGGAAATAAATATCTTCATATAGAGACAGCTTGTTTTTTAAAGAGTGTCAACATGTCTCTATTTAGATTAGCATGTTATAGTATATTTCAAGTTTATTCTTAATTATGTGTACAGTGTGTGTGCATGTGTATGTGTCTTTCTGTATGAGTTCTGGTACCCACTGAGGTTAGAGGCATTGGATCCTTCTGGAGCTAAGGTCATAAACAGTTGTGAGCACCTGGTGTGGGGGCTGGAAATCCAACTTAGGCTCTCAATGAGAGGAATATAGTCTTTTTACCAGTGTGTCATGTTTCCAGCCCCATACTACACATATAGCTATTTATTTTTGATTTTCTTTTTTGAGATAGGGTTTTTCTATGTAGCCCTTGATGTTATGGAACTTGCTATGTAGACCAAACTGGCTTTGAACTCACAGAGATCCACCTGCCTCTGCCTCTCAAAGGCTGAAATTAAAAGTGTTCGTTTGCCACTGCGCCTGTCTATACTATACTTTTATAGATGAGTGTAAGTGTGATATCTCCACAACTAGGAATTGATTTAGCTGTGGTCAAATGGATCAAAAACAGTATGTGTACATAAAATTGAATATAAACAGTTCTGTATACGTAGTTGATAAAAGTACTGTAATCCAAAGAGTTTATGTAGTTTTGTATGATTGAATCTGGATTTTAGAACATTAATTGTTAAAGTACTCTGTGATAATTCCTTCCCTGGTAACTCTGCCCCTCCTCCTTCTTCCTTCCAGCTTTGCTCACATTCAATCTGTTTTTGTGAAATAGTTTTTTATTTTTTTGTTTGTTTGTTTGTTTTCCCAAGACAGGGTTTCTCTGTGTCGTTTTGGTGCCTGTCCTGGATCTCGCTCTATAGACCAGCCTGGCCTTGAACTCACAGAGATACGTCTGGCTCTGCCTCCCATGTTCTGGGATTAAAGGTGTGTACCACCAATGCCCAGCTGAAGTAGATTTTTATATGGTTAAATCATTCTAGTTAAATCACTTTTGAAGATTCATTTAGCTGACTAAGCTCCTTAGGGTTAGGTTAAGGACAAAGGAGCTCATGATAGGTGCCTAGGAAACTGGGCATTCACTTTCTATATACATGGACTCTGTTACAATTAGTTCAGATACTTCAGATCCTAGAACAATATTAAAAATGACATTAGCACTCATTCCCACTCAAAAGAAATAGTCAACAGTCTCATGGCTGGCCATAAAGTTGGCAGGAACTTCAGGATGATATCCATTGTTTCTGTGTTGAGCTTACTGTATTTTCAGGAAAGTAGCAAGAAAACCCATGATTGAGCACAGTAAATGTTGGTGTTAGGGGTGTGACACCTGCTCTGATCAGGGTCGGTATTAGTTATAGGCGGAAGAATTTTTTTTTTCCCCTCCTGGCTTACAGTCACATTATGGCTTATAAGTCATCACTCCAGGAACAGGGACAGGAAGCCAGATTGCCACATTGCAGCCACAGTTAGGAAATAGAATGCCAACAGGAAGTGAGGTCAGGCTACAAAGCCTCAAGGCCTTCCTCTAGTGACTGACCACCTCCATCAGGGCTCTATCTCCTAAAAGTTCTTCAACCTTCCCAAACACTGCCACCAGCTGGGGACCACGTATTCAAACATACGAACCAGCGGAGGACATTTCACATTGAAACTGCTAGTACCCTCTCAAATCACCCACCCAAAAACCTGACCGTATTTAAGGTGTTAAGGATGCCTTCTTGGGTAAATAAGGCACCTGGCCTGGGATGAAGGCCAAGAGCCCTAAACGGTTGAATGTTCAACTCTTTCCTCTGAAAACAGGAATAATAATATGCCCGAGGTCCATCCATTTGCTATGAAGAGTTTATGAGACACATGCACACACAGCTAGTGTAGCAGTCCTGGTGATGGAGCAGCCCTCAGGGATGATGGATAACCATGTCACCAGTCCTTTGTTCTTTACAGCACCCCTCCTCTGCAGACAGCAGCACTTTTTCCAGCCTGTAGATGTCCATAGAGGGTTATCCACCGAGAACCTGGTATGGACAGGCTTTGAATCTCTGTGTTTCTCTCCTGGTTACCTTTGTTCTCTTTATGCTACTCAGGAGGCCCAAGATGATTCCAGCTGCTTCCTGCTTCATTATCCTCCTAACTGTCCCACTGAGAACAGTCTGCAATTGCCTGCCCCTCCTTTCCCTGCCTCCTGGTCCTGCCATGAGTCACTGCTGAGCCATTTGTGTCAGGGAAGAAAATAGGGGCTTGCTATGCGCATGTAGCAATTTGCTGCGCATTCTTACTTATTTGTCGGGGACACCAGCCGAGAAGTGTTCATCAAGAGGCATCATGTTTGTTAAGGGACCACATGGTGTATTTTAAAAAGCTCTCAGCTCTCTCTGGCTTCATCGATTGTGCTTTAGCATAAGGAATAAAGTGTTACCGAGCCTTTTATTAATAATACACATGCTTTCCATTTAACTTTGACTGGTTAAATCTGGCATAAAATGGATTCTTGCAAGTCAGGCTCCCTGGGATGTGTATCGTCTTTTATACTCTTTATGCGGAGAATCATTTCTGAAGAGGGACTCAGATCGTCTTTCTCTCGAATTTAATGCTCGGGACTAGATTTGTCTCCATTTGTTTTGTTTCTTCATGTCATAGGTCACATTGTTTCCCGAGCACAGAGTGGTATCTGAGCTGGAGAAGCTATACAAACTTGTCCCTACGTTTTAAATTAAGTACTTAAGTGTCGGTGTCTTTATGTGTATATGTGTGTGCACTTTCACATGCACATGTAGCTGTGAGTGCAGAGACTAGAAGAGGGTATAGGATCCCCTGGATCTGGAGTTAGAGACAGTTGTGAGCCATCCAGTAGAGGTGCTGGTAACTAAAACTCGGTTCGTCTGCAAGAGCAGCGTGTACTCTGCACCATCAAGCCACCTCTCTAGCCCTATGTCCATATTCTGGTTCAAGCAGTTGTATTCCGTGCATTTTACAAAAGTGAGTAGTTAGGGTCCTGGAAGTTTACCTGGGTCTTGAGATGAGTTCAGATGAGAATGTAAGAAAAGGGACTGTGGAGGATGAGATGGTGGTGTTGTTGATCATTTTTAGATATTCATAGCACAGATGAGGAAATCAGGTAAATAGAGACCCCCCCCCCAAGATAATAACATTTAGGTGACAGAGGAAATTAGGAATTTGTACCACCCATGTAATTGACTCTGTCAGAAACTTTGCTATCTAGTTGTGAGTATATGGTTTCTGTTTTGTTTGTCTTTGTTGTTATTGAGTGATGACCCTCTTCCCAGTCTACTTGTGCTATGTAGCTGAAGGTGACCTTGAACTCTTAACCTTTCTGTCTTCGCCTCCTGATTGCTGGAATCATGGGCATGCCCCACCTCTTCTGAGTGACATGGTGTTGAAGATCATACCCCAGGCTTCGTGCATACATTGCAGTCACTCTACCAACAGAACCACTTCCCCGTCTGTTGTTCTCTATTTTTTTATTGCGTTGTACCTTGTCCTAAGTCACCAACTTGTAGATTCCTGTCTTATGACTGACTCCCATCATTGATTTATACAATACTTTCTGCTTTTGAAATTCCTCTTTACATCGACATTTTACTACATAGCATAAACAAATAATAAAGCATAAATTTAATTGCTGTTGTCTGGCATAGAAGAGTCCCTCATTCATCCTTTGTTCTGACTTCTGAGAAACCCACACAAAGCATCAATTAAACTCTGGCTTTAGTTAAGGGCATGACATGAGCTCCAAAATGACATTTTCCCCCCTCATTTTTTTTTTTTTACCACAATTAAGATCACAACAGGAGACAGATTATTTCTGTTGTGATCTGTTCCTTTCTCTTATTTCTGTACCCTGTGGAGACAAACTCAAGTGTTTTAACTGTATAATAAAGGGTTTTTATCCTGAAAATGCAAGGATGGGGCCAGCACTTCTAATCAATAACTTCCTGTGTTCTTGTGCTTGGACATTTTATAAGATCACTGAATACCATCTCCAGAGCAGAGCCTTTGCTCCCTAAACATGTATAATTTTGGTAATTACTTTTTAGAGTTCTAGACTATAGGCACATATAAAACATGTTTAATGTGACTTAACCTTGGAGTGTTGGCAGACTTTTCTTTCCTGCTAGTCAGTTCTGAAATAACCACACTGAGACTTATCATTAATTATAAATGTTCGGCTAATAACTCAGGCTTGTTACTAGTTAACTCTTACATTTTAAATTAACCCATATTTCTCATATTCGTATTGCCATGTGTCTTGATACTTTTTCTCAGTACAGCAAATTCATCTCCTTCTCTCTGTGTCTCCTCACGATTCTGCGATCCCTCCTCCTCCTTCCCAGCTTTCTCTTAGTCTGCTTCTCTTCCCTAACCTTATCCTTCCTAGCTATAGGCCAGTTAGCTTCTTTATTAAACCAGTTACAGTGACATATATTCACAAAGTGTAAAGGAATATTTCATACCTGAGTGTCTTCAACAACAGTGCCTCATTTTTGTCTATGTCAGGATAACAAAATAAAGTGATGAACGTTGGTTTGGTTGGTTTTTGGCTCAGGGACGTAGCTCAGTTGGAAGAGTGCTTGCCTAGCATGCTCAGAAGCTCTGGGTTCAGTCCTTGATACTACAGTACTGGGTGTGATGGTGAAACCAGCACTGGGAAAGTGGAGACCAGAAGACCAGAAGTTCAATCTTCCTGATTTATATAGGAGGAAGCTTGAAGCTTGCCTCGGATACATGAAATTATGTCTTTAATACAATGACAAGGTGTACATACATATGTTCATTTATTTTTTGAATATCCATCCCTATATTTTTTTGAAAGTTAGGGAATACACCAACAACCTACTTCATATGAAACCCCACCTACGTTAGTTTGTTCTCTTGTGAAGATAGTTGGGGGAGAAAAATAGTGTGGGGAGTTCAGGACAGGGAAGCTTTGTGCCGGAAGGGTCACAGCCTAAGCTCAGGCTGTGTTCCTAGGGCTCAGTATTGGCAGGGTAAGCACTGTTTTATTTATACAAAGTGTGACAGGGGAATGGGGAGCCAGGTGCAGGGAGAGACTGAGGGAGAGGAGAAATGGGCATAAGACTAGTCCAGTGTTTAAGGAATGCAGTGTCTTTTTTTTAAATTCTGTCCTACAGAGACGGAAGGTTCTTCAGCCAGGCCAGTAATTATGTTTTTTTTTTTTTTTTTTTTTTTTTTTTTTTTTTTTTTTTTTTTTTTTTTTTGTTGTTGTTGTTCTTTCCTGAGACAGGGTCTTGTGCATCCATGGTAGCCTGGAACTGAATTTATAGCCCAGCCTGGTCTTAAACTTAAGCCTCCTGACATCTGTCTGCCTCAGCCTGTTGTGCCCACCACTGTGGCTAGCTCTGTAGTTTTGAAAACCACTGCTTGTTCTACTGTTTTTTGTTTTTCTGAATTGTGCTATTCCCTGGCATTGGTTTTACTTGATCACTGTAATATACTATAATGTGTGTCAGTGAGTTGCTGTATGCAAAGAGAGCTCACTGTTGAGGAAACATGGAGAAATCGGCTTGTATTCCAGAAAGCATTTCTCAGAGTTAAATGACATGTTTTTATTAGTGTGGATTGCTTTCGTTCAGATTAAGCACTGAAACAAAATTAAGATTCTTGTGAAGACTTGAGCCTGTTAATAGCCGCTTCATTTGTTTAGTACTAATTTAAAGAGTCTGATATCTGTAGGGGAAGCCCTTCATAAGAACACACAGTTGTTAAGCTTTCCACCAGGAGAAGCATTGTGTCTCAGAGGGTGCTACGAGGAAGCCGTTGAACATGATTTCATTGAGCTCAGTGTATTGACTCTGTCTGGTAATGCGCTCAAAGGGGGTTCCAGTGGTCGGATTTCAGACTTGACTATTAGAGAGTGACGAAACTTGAATGTGAAACATTGAAGGAATAAAAACCTGTGAGTGTACGGAGGGAGGAAACTCATGATACCTCTGAGAATGAAGGTCATGCTAACTTCTTACTCTGACAGTTGGAAAGAAAAGGACAGCGTTAAGCATTTCTATTTCCCTTGGTTTGAATGAAAAGATAGATTTTTTCTATGATCAATAGAGGAAAACTCTGCAAATGGGTAATAATCATAAAATATATGTACCAAGAGCATATCAGTATTATAATCTGCAGTGGAATATTTGATTCATTTAAGTGATACCATTGGAAAACTCCTAGATGAAATAATGTTAGATAATTTTGGAGAATCACATCCCAGATGATCAGAAAGTAGGGAATAGGTTACTGCAATGAACTGTAATCAAGGGGTGTCAGAACCATGGCTATGAGGGTACGTCGTCAGCTTGAGTCTTCTCATATGATGGGTCATGATATATTTAATTGAGTAGCTTTATCAAAAAATGTTTAACCTGAGAGATGGGTCAGATGGATCAGTGGGTAAGAATGCTTATTGTTGAAACATGAGGACCTGAGTTCAGATCCAAGCATCCATGTATAAAAGCTCACTTTGCCTATGTTTGTCTGTAATCCAGGTATTATAGAATATTGAGGCAGGAGGATCTCTGGGGCTCTCAGCCTAGATTTAGGCTCAACAAGCGACCCTATCTCAAGAGAATTAAGTCAGAGAGTGATAGAGTAGGATGCCTGCTCTTATCCTCTGGTTTCTGCATGTATGTACACAGTTATGTACACATGCATCCTTGTGTACCTATACTACAGATACATACATACATACATACATACATGCATGCATACATACAAGATAAACATTTAGCCCAAGCCTTACCAGGTTTTCAGAAAACAGAGAAGGTAGTAAAAAAAAAAAATTAATATATACTAGATGAAATAAACACCTAAAATGTAAGATATTGCTAAGACAATTGATCTGAGTGTTTCAAAAAGTAATTTTTATGGAATAATAAACTTCTCCTGGATTGTAAGATAGTAAGGCAGTATCAATAAGATGCGATGTCCAGATTTTGATTGGGTCTATCTTTAAAATTATTACTGCTATGAAAGGTGTTTTTAACAGTTCTGGATATCTGAATATCTACTGGCTATCTTTATTTAAACTTTAATTTTAAAAGTAAGTCTCTCTGTCACTGTCTCTCTCTGTCTGTCTCTGTCTCTGTCTCTGTCTCTGTCTCTCTCTCTCTCTCTCTGTCTGTGTGTGTGTGTGTGTGTGTGTGTGTGTGTGTGTGTGTGTGTGTGTAGAGGGATTAGAGGTCAACTTTTTGGAGTTCTCTCTTTTCACTTTTACATAGCCTCTGGAGATCAATCTTTGTTTTTGAGGCTTGGTAGCCATCTCCCTGGTCACATGAGTAGCTTGGCTATCTTGCTCACTTTAGAAAATTTCTGTTTGTGACTATGATGGGACACTTTGGACGTGTTAGAAGGCCCTTATTCTTAGAAGGTACATATTAAGGATTTTGCTGTTAAAATATTCTATCTATAATTTACTTAAAATGTTTCCAAGAAATAAGTCATTATACTTTTAGCAAATGTGGCAAACATTTTAAGAGCTTTCAATCTCAGTGTCAGGCAAGGGTACTTGTTTCAGATTTTTCAATCTATTTGAAAAAACTTCAAAGGAAAAATAGACTGGCAGGAATCATAGTTATACTCAGTGGCAGGTTATTCTGAGTTGTTAGTGTAGGTTTAAGATAAAATGATGATATTGGATTCTCTGCAGGGCTGGAGAAATGGCTTTCTGGTGAAGAGTATGTACTGTTCTTGAGGAGGACTAGTATAGTGCTGTCCAGAGTTTGATTTCCAGCACCCATATCTATCAGTAACAACCATCTGCAAGGGGATCTAACACACTCTTCTAGCTTCTGTGGACAATATGTACATCCTCCAGACGGACACAGACACACATGCAGAGACACATACACACAGACACACACACACACCCAGACACACGTACAAATTCTCTCTGTCCGTCCGTCCATTCGTCCGTCCGCCCCTCCCTCCCTCCCTCCCTCCCTCCCTCCCTCCCTCCCTCCCTCCCTCCCTCCTTCTCTCTTTCTCTCTCCTTTTTTAAAAAAGTGTGATCCAGGCCTGGTTGATGGTTTTTGGAAAATATTGTTAGGCTTCAGCTCTTCCATAGCCCTATAAAGAGGCAGTCTTAACATGTGTCTTGTGCATAAATGAAATAAGAAATGCTACATCAAGATATTAAAGAAGTACACTGAAACAGATTAATGGGCTCCAGATCCAATAGATGCTGGAGGTTTTTGGGTGTTCATCACTAGGTAGGGCCTTCCTATGGGTTTGTATTTATAGTAGAGTTTTTCAGAAATAGTCACAGATGAGAGGTCAAACTGTAAGAGTTCTTTTGGTAAAGACCACAACAACTCAAGTGAAGAATAACTGTCTCTTAAAATATGGAATATTTGGTGCAGTGCTTGAAAAGTGGCTGGTATGCAGTAAATACTTGGTGAGTGAACAAGACATTGATGAGGATTGAAAGAACACCTTGGGGATAATGCTGGACTGTTACTAAGGATCAGACTAACAGGAAGATTGTTGAAATTTCACATTTCCTTAGAAACCGAGATGCCTTTCTTACCCATGGGGGAACCTTCTGATGGCTTAGCTCAGACAGTGATCAGTCTGCACTTGCAAGGGAACTGTTAGGGACACGTGCTATGTCTCATCTGGAGATAAGGAAACTTAGATTCAGAGGGCTGAATTCATTTGCATGATAGTCCACATTAAGATCACGAGAACTCAACTCTTTAATAACAGTTTTTATTCATCAGTCAAGGCCAGTGCTGTTTTGCTTTGGGAACTGCTCTGTTGAATAATATCTTTGTATCTTGGAAGAATGATTAAGCATGGAAAGAGAAATTAATGGAGGGAACATCCACACATTGGCCAATTCTTGTTATGCCATTCACTTCCCTGGTCATCATTTGGCTTATTGAATAGTAAAGATAATAAAGTTGAGGTGGTAGAACTATTTGTGATTTATAAACAAGCCCTTCCATTTTGCTTAATTGGCTGTAGTTATTAGGAAGAATGAGACGAGCCTTAGTTAATCTTCATGTAGGGTACTTAGAGGAGATACTTCAAGTGACATTAGCCTTTGTCACATGTTTTTCTGGAGATAACCGCCCAGCCAGAATAGATGTAGCTATTGCTGTAAGAGATGTACCACTACCACAATAATGTAACTGTGAGAAATCCTCCATATATACACAAACAAACCCAAAATGTGCCTGAGTGGGATACTGTCTTCTAGTTTTCCTAAGTTCAGTGAGGCATTTCATCCAGATGGGCTTGGCAGAGAAGACTACAAATGTTTTTTGAAATCACACCAAGACAGCAGAGAGGAAACATGACAGACACGAAAGAGACCCTCTCAGATGATGAGTAATATATATTTTATACTCGTATTAATATTTCATTGGCGAGAAGGTCAAAATCTACATTTAAATGGAAATATTTAAAAAGCAGAAGCATAATATTTGGCTAGGTGAAACATTGGGGGTTTTCAAGCACACAAACTGTACCCCTGTGTCCCTGGCTCTCCAGATCTGTTGTTCCTTAGAGTATCCTGGGGTTTTTAATTGCTTCAGGCTTGTGGGCTCATCTCAGGCCTGCATCTGGAGGTTTTCATTCTTTTACATGTTCTTCTATTTGACCCTTAATTGGGTTGCATATTACCTAACATCAGGCCTGTGAATTGGGGGGCGGGGGATCTCTCCAAGTCTCTCAAAAGTGTCGTAATGAAAACTGAGGTATACCATAAGCCTCAAGGCTTACATATATCTAGGAACACATATCCAAACTCTGCTAACCCATTATTTCCCTCTGCTATTCATAGTGTATGTTAGACTTAAGCACATCATCTCAGTTGTAAGGTGCATGGCTGCCTACACATTATTCCGAGAACAACATCTTCACGCCCTCTAAGAAGAAGGAAGCATGCCAGGAGCAAAGGAATCTTCATGATTTCTGTTGATTGTCTTTTTATTTATTTATTCCCCAGTATGGAAGAATTCCCCCCAGAAGCCTGAAGAGTATTTCTTGCCCCTCCTTGACCTGACTTGTATTCCACTCCTATTGGGACTTGATTGCTAAGTGTCCCCTACAGGCTCATGTGATTGCAGCCTGGTTCCTAGGTGGTGATACTGCTCTGAAAAGTGGTGGAAACTTTAGGAGGTAAAGTCTTCCTGGAAAAAGTGGGTCATTTAGGGGTAGGCCTAGAAATTTTATAGCCTTGTCTTACTTCCTGTCTGCTCTGTGTTTCCTGACTCAGGATGCAGTGTGACCACTTAGATCTTAACACTGCCCCTATTCCCTCCCTACCATAATGGCCTGTTTCCCTCTAAACTGTGAGCTCAGACAAATGCTTCCTTAAAGTTGTTTCCTGTTGTGTATTTGATCACCGCAATAAGATAAATAGCTAATGCGGCCCTTGTATCACCTCCCCCAACCACTGATAAGGAATAAAGATGATTGCATCTTGTAGTGGTTTGAGGGCCTCATACTTGATCCTGAAGCTAGTCCTGTGGCCTGTCCTGTAAACCCCAGGTCTCTTCTGAAAGGAAAGGTGCAGGAAGTGTGTTGTCTGTCCTTCGATGTTCTTGTGGGAGCATCTGAGTGTAGAGTGAATATGCACAAGATAGTATTGTCACCAGTGGTTGGGGGTCTGGAAAGGTGGTTCTCGTTCTGGGTCTCTCATCCAAAGAACTGAAAGCAAGGGCTTTGCAAAATGAGCAAGATGATTTTATTTGAAGCAAATCTTTAGTACAATAAAAGGATTGACAGTAGGCCATGCAAATGAAGGGCTCCTGGTAATAACATGGATATCTTTTTATGGGGTCTAAGAGAAGAGGAGGCTGTTTACTTGGTTGTTTTCTATTTTGACTGATAGATCGGGCATACAATTTCTCTTTCTTTCTTTCTTTCTTTCTTTCTTTCTTTCTTTCTTTCTTTCTTTCTTTCTTTCTTTCTTTCTTTCTTTTTATCTTCATCCATTTTTTTCAAGACAGGGTTTCTCTGTGTCATTTTGGTGCCTGTCCTGGATCTTACTCTGTAGACCAGGCCGGCCTCGAACTCACAGAGATCCTCCTGGCTCTGCCTCCCAAGTGCTGGGATTAAAGGCGGGTGCCACCGCCGCTGCCTCAATATTTTTTTTATTATTATTGTGGATGTCCCATTCCACCATGCATCTGATGTTAATTTTTTCATTACCTACTGTGAGTTTGAGTGCACCTGTATGTGAGTGTATGTGCATACACGTGTGTGTGGGAGGGGCAGAGGTCCACTTCAGATGATATTCCTCAGTAGCTTTCTAACTTGTTAATTTTTAGATGGAGTATTTCTTTGGGACCTGATGTTCCTTTATTTCCGCTAGTCTGGATGGACATTGTCGTGTCTCCAGCTCTCCAGCACTAGGATCTTAAATGCAAAGCATCATGCCTGTCTTTTAAAAATTACGGGTTCTGAAGATCAAACTCAGGTCCTCATGCTTGCATGATGAGCATTTTACAAACTGGACCCTGGACCCTCTTATATTTTATGGTTATTTTCTGGTTTCTTGTTTGGTTTGGTTACTGCCTTTCTTTCAGTATTCTACATACACTTTGTAAAAGTATAATCATATTCTCAATATTTGCCCCACTTAAGTATAGTCCGAGAGTAAAGAGGAAAATGAAAAAAAGAAACAAAGAAAAAAAAAGGAAACGTTTCTGACCAGTGGTGTGGCTTTTCTTGATAGGCAGCTTTCTTCTTGCAAGCCCAGAGCACCTTAGCCTCTTTATCAGTCACATCAGTGGATCTTTCTGGTGTGTAGTCAGATGAAATCTCTTAAGCGTTTGAAAGTGACTTTGCAGGGTTTTGAAACATGAGACTTACTTTGTCTTGTTTTTCTTTTAGCCAGCCCCTTCTCCTTAAGTCTTCCTGGCTGTAGGCCCAGAACCAAGGTGACAGATTCTAAATGCTAACATCTACCTGGCACTTTCTTTGTACCAGGTGTGATACTAAGCTTTTTTGCTTCATTTAATCCCCTCTGTGGCTTTTTATCTTGGCTTTTGCAATTCCCAGTTTGCAGATGAGAGGATGATGTGGAGCAAGCTAAGTAATTTAAACAGCTTCATAGTGTAGCTCGTGGTCAAGGCACACCTGGAATTGAAGCAGCTGAGCAGGAGAGCTCAAGCATGTAACCTTGCTGTGGACTTAAGGGATTCTTTGTTTCTTATTCATCTTATATCTGGTGATTATATAGCTGTCAAAATTTTTAACCTGTCCTGAGCCAGGTCTCATGGTATATACCTAGCACTTGGGAGTAGGAGAAAAGGATCAGAGTTGAAGGCTACCCTCCATCTTTGCTACATGATGAGTTACAGGACGGCCTGGATTTCTTGAGACCCTGTCAAAAAAGAAAAAGAAAGAAAGAAAGAAAGAAAGAAAGAAAGAAAGAAAGAAAGAAAGAAAGAAAGAAAAAAAGACAGACCGACCTGTCATTCAAATGGCCTGTTATAAGGTACTATGCCAAGAGGACAAGGTATAAAACAGTAGATGCTTCAAAAGAAGGCTGGCATGTTCTTTAATTCATAATGACTACATCCTGAGGTGTTGCAAGCACTTAGGAAGACAAGATCTTATTTCCTGCCTGTGAGTAATTAAAAAAAAAAAAAAAAAGGCCACACATAGATGTAGCGGTGTTGGTGGGAGCCTATCTTGGATACACTAGGTTCTGGGTTCAATGCTAAATACATCATTTCCATCATTGTAGGACTTGGGAGGTGGAGACAGGAGGATTAGAAATCAAGGTTATCCTTTGCCTCACAGTGAGTTCAGACTAACCTGTGTTGAGACCTAGTCTATAGAATATATTCAGACAGCTAACTAATCAATCGTTTACTTTGTAGTAATAATAACTGGGCCTAAGATTCCTTGGGAGGTTCTGTCATTGCTAGTAGGTCATCGTGAAGACTTTACATTTCATCCTAAGTATGATGAATGTAGATTACAGTATGAGCTTGGTTCCACCATGGACTCTTAAAGTGGGACTCATCACTAGACTCTGGAGTGTGATGCATTCAGATTGGAGTATGAAGGTAGCTCCACAGCCTCTAAAGTGAGACTCATCATTGTGCTCAGTATTACCATGTCTCTGATTAATTACCTGCACCTCCTCATTCTTCTGTTCTTTCTTTAGTGTGATTTGTTGTTCAAAAACCCCTTGTCCCAGGGAGGAGCACCTATGAGCTTACTTTTATAGTAGAGAGCATTTGCTCCCTTTATACCCTGTGAGCACCTTCTTCTTTCCAATAGATTTATTTCACAGAGTAAAACTTGGGAGAAGTCATCTAATTTCCAGAGAGGTGGGGGAAACTGATGAATAGTATAAACAGTGGCAGTATGTAGACCATTGGAGATGGTCGCGAGTCTTGTCATACATTGTCATTTGCTATTGTGACAGCTGACTGCTCCTTCCTTATCTTTGAGTTGGGTGTTTTTACCTGAGTTCCCATTTAAGGGAAGCAACTGTTAATAGTATAGGGAGGCTGGCTGCAGGCTGTACTGTATTGCCCCTAACCATAACCCCATTACTGGGTTGTAAATAGCAGTATAATGATGTCTCAGTCATTTGTTTTGATGTATCTGAGCTTTTAATAAATCAGCCTCAGCTTGCTTAATAGGAATCTGAGAGCAGAGCGTGCTCCTGCCAGCAGCTGCCAGTAAATTATAAAGCATTCATCTGTTTTACAAGGGAATTAAATGTTTGTTCTATTTTAAAGGCTGTGACTAAATGAGAGAGAGAGAGAGAGAGAGAGAGAGAGAGAGAGAGAGAGAGAGAGAGAGAGAGAGAGAGAGGGAATATATAGGGTGACTTGTGTGTGCACATGCATGTACACATGCACATGCACAGCTAGTTCTCTGATCCTCTTGCCCTCTGAGCCTCAGGAATCCCAGGTTCCTGGGGAGCACCTGTAGTAGAGCCCTGTGAATTAGAGTGCCCTTAGGTAAACCCTGTCATTATCATCTCTGCTCCCCGTGTATCTCCAAAGCAGTAGTTATTGGATTACGTTTTTCTTCCACTTCACAGGATCCTGTGAAATACACATCCCATTTCTCCACTCATTTCTTGTTTCCCTCCCCCAAAAAAACCCTGTGTAGTGTCGAGTAGCAGATAAACTATATATCTAGCGTGACTGATTTTCAATTGTGTTTAAAATTGAGTTAAGCCTCTTCTATTTGATGTTTCTGTTGACACTGAAAGTAGACTTTCCCCTCCCTTTTTCAACACCATTGGCTTTATTAAGTTATCTTAAGAAAAATCATCATAGTAAAGATAAACACAGACAGGTAAGAAGGCTTCCAGAGATGGTGGCCACTTTTTGCCGAGTTGTATAGGCTTTTTGAATTTGTATTTCCTTTGTTTTTTATTTTAAAGTTTGATAAAATTGCAGATTTATGAGGAAACGCCAGAAATACCATTCTAGTTTCATTTCTGTTCCTATGATAAAATAGTCCAACAAAAGCAGCTTCCAGGAGATAGAATTTGTCTGTCTCACATCTCCAGGTCGCTGTCCATCCATGCAGGGACATCATGGTAGCAGGAGGTTGAAAAGGCAAATCACACCCATAGTCCAAAGTAGAAGAAAATAAGTAGTTCATGCATGAAAAGCTACTGAGAAGGGAAAACAGATAGGGGAACAAGAAGCTTCTCAGGAGAACAGCCTGCAGCCATTACCTGGGTAAGAACCGTGGACCACTCTATGCTTACGAGCTGAGGTGGTCTGTGAGCAGGGGGCAGGAAAGCAGGTTGGCGGGTTTCATTCTTTGGAGTGCAGTTGGTTATTGCCAGGGGCATTCAGTGAGTCAGTTAAAGATGTTCATGCGATCAGTAAGCATCGCTCCCGGCTGGTCATTATCTGGGCCCATGGGATGGGAAGTCAGGAGTCTAGAGAAACAAATGGCTTTGGTTCTGGAAACTTTACTGTAGTTACAGGAATTGTCACACTTAACCAAAATGGAGTTGCTTTACCAAATGACTTGGCCCCCAGCTAATCATGTGTGCTTATTGCTCAGCTCACTTTTTAAGCTCTCCTGTAGTCCACGATTGAAATCTAGAGAATGGTGCTGATTGCATTCAGGGTGGTTCTTTCTGCCCTAGTTAACCCAATTTAAACAAAAAAAAAAAAAAGAAAGAAAGAAAAAAGGAAAGAAAAAAAGAAAAATCCTGCACAGGCATATACACAGGCTAACCTAATCTAGGCAACTCCACACGGAGATTTTCTTCCCAGGAGATTCTGAGTTGTGTCATATTGGCAATTAAAAGCAACCATGACCAATTGTATGGAGGGAATGATGTAGAACAACGCACGTGAATGGCTTACTGTCATTACATCGCATGTGCGTGCCCATCTCTAAAGTCAAGGTGCAGGGCTGGTCATCCCAAAGGTCTTTCTGTTGTTATTTCTTACAACACCTCACTGCCAGTGTCATCCGCACCATCTCAACTTACGGGCACCTGTCCATCTGCTTTCTGTCAGGAGAAACTTTTACTTTTTCAGAAATTACATACATCACCATTTTAGAAATAGAAGTAACTTTATTATGAAATATTTAAGCAAAGGCAGCTTTGTATGGAAATCAACTAGAATAGCTGGAACCATTTCTTAAGGAAAAGTGGAGTTGATCTGGAAAAGCTACCTAGACTATGATGTCACTTAATGTTTTCGTTTCATTGAGAAGAAAAATTAACAGAAAAGACGTACCAGTATATATCTTCTCTGCTTGTTTTGGCTGTGGACAAGCATGATGCATCTTTTTTTTATTATGGTTCTCTATATCCCTGAAGATTCATTCACTCAATTTCAATATTCAGTCTTTTTGCTTTTACTTTATTGTATGTACTGAAGTTTGTTTTTTTTTAAACTTGGAAAAATAGTTAATGTAGAAGTTAAACTGTACAGTCTACTGAATGACATTAAACAGATTCACAAGGTCATTTAGCTATCCCTATACTGTATTTCCTCAACATTCTCATCACTTCAAAACAGAAACTTGGGATCAATGATGCAATCCACCATCCCCATTGAAAGCATCATTTTCTGGTTTGAATTTGCCTATTTATTTCATATACATGAGATAATAACATATATACCATATTTCTGTCTTGTCTTAATTGGCATATTCAAGGTGTATGATGTCCTAGCATGTAATAGGATCCTCCCTCCTCTTTTTCTTCCTTCTCGTCCTTCTCCTCTTCCTCTTTTGAGTCTCATATTCAAGTATGCTTCCTGTGAGCATCATCCCTAGCTTCCTTTCTTCTGTTCACCTTGAGACTGGGTCTCACTAAGTGGCCTGGGGCGCTTGAAGTTGCTCTGTATCCAGGACTTAAACTAGGAATCTTCCTTCCTCATTCTCTGAGGTGCTGGAAGTATAGGTCTGTACCATTGGTAGAACTTGTCTCACTATTGAGTAATATCCCACTGTTGGGAGAGCCACATTTTATTTCTCCATTCATATGTTGGTGAGACCACTGAGTGGAGAGGCTAAACTCCACAGACCTTGTGGGATAGAGTTTGGGGGGCTGCTTATTGCTAGGTAGATAGGAAAACCTTGTTCTGCACTCTGATTCCTCAGGTATTATCGTTGAAGCAGAAGGCTGAGGGACATTGATGCTCTGGCAGGGTGGGCTCCTCTCTCAGCCTTTGCTGTTGTGCCTGGGGTTCAGTGCACATATTGAGAGAGGATTTGGGATGTATCAGAGCTCTTATCAGTATTTTATTAGTTACCATCTTTTCTAACAATGAGTAGACAGGCACTCTAGCCTTTTCTTGGAGGTTTCCTCTGTGCTTGTTAAATTCCTGATTTTCACCTTCTCCTGGGCTGGATCATATGAATCTCGAGGAAAACCCAGGCAACTCATCACTTTGTAGTAGTACCTGTGTCTTAAGTATTTGTGCATTTTCTTTCTTTCCCCAACCCCTCTGTTGCACACATGGGTATGGTACTTATGGAAGCCATAGCACGAGTTTGTCTGTCATTTCTCAGGTCCCATCCACCTTGTATTCCTTTTAGAGAGGTGTGTCTTTAGCTTGAAACTCTGAATTCATCTAGATTGGCTGGTAAGTGAAACCCAGGAATCTGCCTATCCAGGTCTTCCCAGCACTGGGGTTCCAAGTCCATGCTACCATTCCTGGCTCTTTGATGGGGGTTCTAGGGATGCAATCCAGGTCCTTGACGTTCAGCCCAACTCACAGCCATCAGAAATCAGTCTTAGGTATCCTACATGAGATACTCCATACTTCTACTGCAGATCATTTGTTAAGCAGGAATTATAGAAGCAACCACCTACATCTTAGTGTTGTTATGAGACTTAAGAGAGCATCATGAAAGGGAAATAAAGTAAGATAAAAGTGAAGTGAAAGAGGAAGAGCTCTAGATAAATTGCATTTGGAATTCACTTGCTACAGTTAAGTGGCATGTGGAAGCCAACTGGCTCCCGAATGAGAATTTCAGGGTGTGAGAGATTCCTGCATAAGAATGAGACTCCATTGAGCTGGAAAGATGGCCCAGCTGTTAAGAGCTCCCTGTGGCCTTCACACACGCATGCACACATGCACGCACGCACGCACGAATGCACGCACACGCACACTCACGTACACCTTTAAGTAAAGAATGAGATTTCATCCATACTCTTTCTTTCTAACTCTACCTCCCCCGCTAGTTTTGCTGACACAAGCTTTTCATTTGGAATATCCCAAAATGATTCTAAGTAGTGACACATTTAATCAAGTACCTTGTCATTGCCATTTCTATGTGCGTTTCAGTGGTTTTCTAAATTCACCCATTTGGGTGCTGGTACCCTTTTGTGCAACTCAATTAACAGAGACTGAAGAGATGTCAAGTTCCTCGCTCTGGCTGCTTAGCCAGGAAGTGGTGGAGCTGAGATTTGAATTCAGCCCCTTGAGATTAAAGTGTCTTATCGAAACACATATGCTTTGCTGCTTATCTCTGTTCTCCCATGTTCATCATCTAGATGAGTTCCTTCAGCCTTGTTGGTTGATCAGAGTTCCTAAGCATAAATGGGTGTGGTGGGGTCCCCTGTTATCTCAGCATTTAGGAGCCAGAGGCAAGAGGATTTCAAGTTTTGGGGTAGCCTTGATTCCATAGCCAGTTTGAAAGTAGTGATTTTATATATTAATATTTATATATAATATAAAATTTTATGTGTAAAATATATATTTCCTGTATATATATTCTGCCTTAAAATCAGTACCACACATTTCATTAACTTTTAAATTCAACAGAAGGCAAGACATAATAGATTCCATTCATTGTTACCTTCTTTTTTAACATCCTGGTTTTACTTGTATTTGTATGTTTTCTTAATCCTCCTGACAGAACTCACGATGTGGTCCACTCCCTGCTCTCTTCTCAATGAATCCTTGGTGGTGTCATTTCATTTCTGAGAAACGAAGTGGTTAATTTTCTCAGTTGTCTGTTGGAGAATGACTGATGGTTTCAGCAATTATTTATTGAGCGACTACTGTGTGGTAATCGCCTTGCCAGATGCTGAGGGGATGCATGATAATGTGTTTCTTTATTTTTGCTTGGAAGTGGTTTTAACTTAAGTCACAAGTTCATTTGTGAGAGGCCACTTATTTTTCTCAGTTTATGGATGGCAGTCTGTGACAGAACATATTCAAATGATGATTTAGCTTACATTTTAGGAAAATGATTGACGATCTTTAAATTGCATACATCATTGTCTTTTTTTTCTCATTGCGAGTAGAGATTTTATTGGCAAGTGCTTTTGTTTCTGAAGTTTGTTATTATTGTATAATAGAAAAAATAGTTTATGAAAAACAAACACCAAACCAAATACCAAGAAAAGAAATGTTCTTGTCTGTCAATTTGCAGCATTATCTTGAGGGCTCAGAGGCCTGGTGTATGGGAAGTGAAGTTTCCATATTTGGAAATAAATGACTTCAAAAGCAACTCAGAAGTTAAAGTTCATGGTTTAGCTGAGTAGTACATGGATCTTGGTGTTGTGAAATTCATAATTCTATAACTGGGAAGCCTTTAGAGATCTGTTGGCCCAGTCTGCTCATTTTTGTATTAGAATCCTGACCCCAAGAGGCAAAATGAGCACAGTCCTTTCCTAAGATTCTTCCTTTCCATGATTTTGATATTCTTCAATTCAGAAGAGTCCACCAGGCACACACTACACTTCATCCCTGTTCTAGCTTCGTGAAAGTTCACAAATACCTCTCCTTTGTCTTTTTAGCTTCCTAGACTTCAAATGTTGGTTGTAATCCACATGATATACAGTGAATCCCTCCAGGGTTCCGACCTATGGATTCCAGCTCTGAGGACCCTCTGTTCTTCACTCTCAGGAGAACTTAGTAAGCCTCTTCTTCAGGTCACAGGGGCAGCAAGTTTTAAGGACCCTTGGTTGGCTAGTTTCACTACAGGAAGCGTTTCATACTTAGAAAAGTGAATACTGTTGATTGAGACATCATCAACCTGCCTGTGGCTTTCCCACAGGGTTCTTGTGAGTGGGTGGAATAAATCAAATTTGTCTGTTTCCTAGACTGCTTTAGCTGTTCATCGCTTTTTTAGAATTTAGGTGATTCAGTATTCTGCATGCTTTCCTTTCTTACTGTTTCTCCTGAAGTGAGCCACCGTATTTAACTGCATCTTTATACTCAGGCCATGTCCCACAAGTTATTTGGTACCACCTATTTGTGCCTGCATCAGAAGTCATTCGGGGAATACCACCTTACCTCCTGGGTTTGATTGGGAGAAGAGGCAGAATCTGGTGTATCAGATGATGTGTTTGAGCTTCTGATCTGCCTCTGTCTCCTTAGTGGTGGGGTTACAGATGTGCTCCAGCATGTCTGGTTGTGCTTAGTACTGAGGACGGAATCCCAGGCTTTGTGAACACTAGGCGAGTGCTCTCCTAACCGAGCTGTATACCCTTAGCTCCTGAAAGGCCTTTTCACAATGTGCTTCCTTTCATTTTCATCTGATCACTTGAATGCTTCTCCTTTTTTTTTTTTTTAAATAACAGGGTCTTGTTATATTGTTCTTTAACTTTCTCTTTAGACCATTTTATCCTTGTACTCGTAGAGATCTGCCTATCCCTGCGTCCTGGACACTAAGATTAAAGGCAAGCCTCTCCACAGCCTGTGTTCCCCCTCTGCTTCAGACATTGATTTTTGGTAATATGAACAAGGAAATTCTTCAAACCCTTAAAGTTCCAGCTTCAATTGACCTCCACCCTCTATCCATTCTGCACAGATTTTAGCCAGATGCATTAACTCCTTCTGCAGCTTTGGACAAGACCCTTAAGTGCTCTTTCATTCAGTTTTCTCAGTTGTGTGACTGGTTATGTCAAAGCGACTTAAATAGACATTCAGTGAAATGATGTTACTGAGAGTGCTTTGTGAACAATAAGATTCTCTAAATATTATTCCTCATTGTTGATGCAACCTTTGTTTCCGTGGTTGCGCAAGTCTACTGAGTGTGTGCCTGGTGTCCATTTGGGGTTTTCTCCTTTTGGCTTGGCATTTTCAGACATTTGTATACAGTGGCAAATCAAGAAAAGAAGGAATTACTGTTAATGAAATTGCCCTGGGAATTGTTGATTTGGTATACTGATTTTTAGTTACCCGTTTTGGTAATGATGTTTATCTGAAGGTTTCCACTGACAGGGGAAATTCTTGGGGTGTTGTCTTTATATGACATCTCCCTCAGATGTCAGGTACAGATTTGCTGCCTGACTTTCTTTGAGACGGTGCTGAAAGAACATTTTCTCCTTACTGTAGGGCAGAGTATAATTGTTTTCATTTATTACTCTGAAGAAAGCATTGTGATGAAGAGTGTTTGGAAATGTTTATTTACTACCCTAGAGACACAGATGATACTTTTATTATACAAAATGGATCTAGGAGCTGAAATTGGTAACTGTAAATTAGCCGTAGAACCAGTATATCTTACACCAGTGATGTGAGGGTGTGTTGTTGCTCAATCAGAATTAATTTTGGACCACTGGGTGATGAATAGCACATATGTGCTGTCACTATAATTCCTTCCCCGGGAGAGATGTAAGCAGTGTCTACCCCCTCATCCCAAAATGCTGTTGATAAACCAACATATGATTCCTCCAGTGTTCACCCTGGGGAACCACTGAGCTTATCAGGCTTACTTACAATGCATGGATGGGGTCACTAACAGGCGCATGGGTGACAGCAAAGCAGCCTCACTGGCATCTTCACTCACCCTGAGTGAGGGCGTGTCCATAGCTGCATAGCCGGAACCCCCCTCTTCTTGTCTTCTTCAGCCTATATACTCTAGTGCCTTCCCTAGATCCCTAGGCCACATGCTGATGAAGGCAAAAGTACATACAAATGGGTGGAAGGAATGGCTGGAATCTTAAGTGTGTGTCCATTGAAACTCCACCCCACCCCCATCCCAGGCACCCACCCATTCCTTTCTTCTATGAGAGAACTCAGATGGTCTATGTGCCTGATACTGATGGACTCTTGTGTCGTCAGAGGTGGTCTCAGGAAGATAGTGGCAGTTTGTCTCCAAGAATAGTCGTAGAACGTTGGGCCTGCTCTGTTGTCTCTGCACATCGCCTCGTGGACCGTCTGATGGTGCTTTAGGTATCATCCTGCTTCGGTGAGCACAGGTCAGAGGTGTAGGTTAGATAAGCTGGACTCTGTACTTCATTTGTTCCCAGTAGCTGCTCATACAGGAGACTGATTGTCACAAGGACATAGTATGTAGCTGTATCAGTGCATGCTTACCATTTTGTGTAGGGAAATGAGTCAGGATGTATATCTCATGTATGTGAGTCAGGGCCGCAGAAGTCTTGGCTGTTTCTGTCCAGACAGTATCTTGGATGACAGAGCCTTGGGGTCTTCAATGATATCTAAACTATGAGGGTAAATGTTAAGTAAGACTTTATTGGTCATACTCTGCTTTTTAAGTTCTAAGTTAATTGAGAGCTAAGACTCACCCATACAGAGTGTTGATACAGTTACTTCCTGTCTTAGTTAGAATGTCCATTGCTTCGACAAAACACCATGACCAAAAAAGCAAGTTGGAGAGGAAAGGGTTTATTTGGCTTACACTTCAGCATTGCTGTTCATCAGTGAAGGAATTCATGGAAAGGAACTTAAATAGGGCAGCATGCTGGAGTTAGGAGCTGATGCAGAGGCCATGGAAGGGAGCTGCTTACTGGCTTGCTTTCCAT
Source organism: Peromyscus eremicus (assembly GCF_949786415.1). NCBI lineage: Eukaryota > Metazoa > Chordata > Mammalia > Rodentia > Cricetidae > Peromyscus > Peromyscus eremicus. Next base: position 22,049,923 of record NC_081438.1, on the reverse strand, counting down.
GGCTTGCTCAGCCTGTCTTCTTACAGAGCCCAGGACCACCAACCATCCCAGGGATGGCACCACCTACCGTGGGTTGGGCCCTCCTCAATTGATCACTAAATGAGAAAATGCCATATAGCTAGATCTCACTGAGGCATTTCTTCAACTGAGGCTCCTTCCTTTTTGATGATTCTAGCTTGTGTCAAGTTGACACAAAACCAGCCAGTCCACTTCCTTTTGTTCCTTCTTTCTCCACTGTAAGAGGTTGTTCTGGGTCTCTCCCTGACCTGTGAGAGTCCACAATAAATCCCAGTGTCGAGATCCTCTTCTGCCGAGCCTCTTGAGGCTGAAGAAAGGACAGAGGGAGCGGCATCTTCTTTTTGCTCCTTGCCCTGTGATGCTCTGACAGGGTGCCGTTAGAAAGGATGAGGCTGGAAGGTGAGTTAGCCTAGGCAAGGAGGGACAGAATTGAAGGTTCTAAAGATTGTAGCCCTGAAATAATGACGCCACCACAGGCCATCACTAAGCCTGCTTTACTGTCAAGAGGACTTGAACTAGGTGCCCAGTGTCATCTAGATCATGGAATCTCGATCTTATTCTTTTGGCTCCACAGTACCTTCTATAGAAGCTGATTCCATGTAGATGATCATTATTTTTCCCTTGCTTAACTTACTGAAAATCATTGGAGTTGTCAAATAAAGGGAACAGATACACAGGCAGGGCTCACGCTTGTAGCATCTTCATCTTTTCAAATGGTATGCTCATTGAAGCAGAGGGTGTTGTCAGGACACTCATTATCAGTGTTAGAAATGAAAGCAAGAGTTTTAAGTGCTGGATAAAATGTGATAGGACTGGAGAGAGAGCTCAGGAAGAGTGGGTCCTGCTCTTAGCAAGGGCTCTAGTTTGGTTCCTGGTGTCCACTTCATATGGTTTAAAATTGTCTGTAATTCCAACTGTAGGAGACCCAATACATCTGGCTTCCATGGGCACATCAGTCACAAGTAGGTAATGTATATGCTTTCCCTTCGTTAAATGTGAGGATATTATACTTCCAGAAGAGGTAGAGGGAGTTTGAAAATATTCTATTGGGAAATCCCTTTATTAGACATCCTTAAGGATTGTTTAATAAAATAGAAATAAGACAGTCACAGAAGTGGAAAGACAAGCTATGTTATTTAGGTGCACTGTTGTGGTACCACCATCCGAATCACCCCCAAGTCCTTTTATAGCACTTTTCTGCTCTGCCAACCTGACCAGCATGGAGATGACAGTTTCCTAGGAAGCTGTGGCACTTCCTATCTTCTTGAAGAGCTGTCTATCTGTCATTGGCCCTGTTCCCTCTCTTCCCCTTCCTCAAATTTCATTCTGAAAAGCTTCTGCAAACACAGGATACATGTTACTTACTTAGCCACCCTCTACCCCTAACCCTGTAACCCAACAGAGTGTGGGATGTGTACAAAGGATGGTTCTTTAAGTATGCTAGTGCCTTTGACTTACTAAACTGGGCGCCAACTTCACAGAGTGGCTCCATCACAGGGTTCTGAGGGGCCTCCTTACTGCAGTGTCAACTACTTTATCCAATAGCATATTTAGATCACACGATAATTGCCAAGCTATTATTTATTCATAGGCTATGTTTTCTTCAGAAAGAACTGTAGATGTCTGATTTTCATGATTTTTATTATGCCAAGGACTCCTTTTGCTGTCATGGGCATGGTACTTAAAACTTGAGTCTCTGCTCATTGAAAATGTTACTCACGTAACCCAAAACAAAAGCCTACCTCAGTGTGATAGGCTTCATAAGGGGGAAGTAGTTGATTCACAGGCTGAAGCTGTTAAGCAGATTTTTATGCAAAGCTTCAAGTTACTGAAAAAGCAGGATTCAATATGTCCTTCTCTTTGATTTTTGAGAGGGGGTGATAAGTAATGTTGCTGCTCCTGCCCCTTGGGGTTTTACCATACTCTGAAAGCAATGCTTGAAAGACCAGTAAATGGATTTTGGCTGTCCCCTAGTTCAGGGATTAATATTGAATTACAGGAATGTGCTGCCCAGTGGCTGGGAAAACATCGAGGATGCTGCGTCCTCTTTGTAGAAGGACATGGTTCCCTTGTCTGCAGCCTGCCACTTTGAAAAATGCGCTCCGTGTACCATCTTGCAGCTGTAAAGGTTAAATGCGCATCTCCAGCACTACCCCTGTGTGCTTTTCTATTTTCCTTAATGTCAGCCCATAAAGGAATATTGGGCAGGGGACAAAAGGGCCACAAGTAGATAAAAGGCTTGCAGGTTGAAGTTGAACAATTGAAACTTTCTTAGCATAGTAAATTACCAATGGCAGGTTTCAAGTTTGTTAATTGTCAGAGTAAAGTACTAAGGATTGTTTTCTTTGCCTAATGAATTACCTTATCTGGAGTAGAGTGTTAATTCATATAAATGATTATTTCTCAATGCCACTGAAGCTTTTCTTGGACACCCCTGGAGTCACTGTCTTTTGTGATGATTTTCTCCTATCCTGGGGTAAGATGGTGGTGACCGCATTGCCTCTTTCATGATTTTCCTGTTCCAAAATAAGGCGGGATCATTTGTGTAGGTTCTAGTGATAGAGTTGGATTGTTTTGGTCTATTCAGAAGGTCGGGATTTAGCGTCTTTGAGTCTCAAATCTCATAACTACATTTTTGAGTTAGTTTCACTATGTGGTTCTCATTCAACTGTTTTGTTTTTTACTCCTGTGTATGTTCTGAGTTATGTGCACCATGAGCATGCAGGGGCCCTCAGAGGTTGCACGAATTTCTGAAACGTGAGTCATGGTTCTGAGGCCATCATATGCATTCTGGGATCTGAACCTGGGTTTTCTGTAAGAGCTGAGAGTGCTTTCAAACCTCTAAGCCGCCTTTCCACCCCAATAGTGCACATTCTTTAAACACGCTTTTAGGGTTCAGCCCTAAGCATCAGTGGTTCCTTTAGAAAGATTGCTCTAATGTTCTTTGATCTTTACCTCTTGATGACTCCTCAGAATGCTAGCTAGAGATGGGACCTCATAAATTCTGTCAGGGACCTCATAAATCCCCTCGAAGAACTAGGAGAAGAGAATATCCACAACAGTGGTACAAGAGGTACACAATGTTAGGATTATCATTGAACTAACTGTTGACTGAGAGATCTAGGCAGGTGTTTACAACAGGTTCATAAGCCAAGTCCAAGAAAATTACATGGAGTAAAGGAACATGCAAGTAAACCTAAAACTGATTTTCTTCTTCTCCTCGGGGAAAGGAGGTCTTGTTTCCCCAGTGGATGTTACTTGCATATGTGTGGACAGTGTTCAGAATAATAAATGTGCCCAGCCAAGACAAGGGCCCTTGTTATGGAGTGCAAGTTTCCTAAAAGCAGATCTAGTGATCACCATGCTTTACTCAGCTGTCCTCAAACTTGATTTTTAGCCAAAGATGACCTGGATTTCTTCTTCTCCTGCTTTTGCTTGGGGTTACCAGCATGCACCACTATACCTGCTTTTTGAGATGCTAGATGTGCAACCTCAGGTCTTAGTGGCAGGCAGCTTGTTCGTATGAGATAATATTCGAGGTTTTCCAAATACCATTAAATCTTCAATTAAAGTATAAACAAATAATTTTATGTTTTTGTTGTTACTTATTTCTTAAAGATTTATTTTTCTTTGTTTGTGTGTGTGTGTGTGTGTGCGCGCGCGCATGAATGTATGTGTTTTTATGTGTCTGTCTGTTTGTAAGTATGTGCATGATAGTGCAGTTGCCATGAAAGCCAGATGTTGGATACACTGGAGCTGGGTTATAGATTATTGTCAACCTCCCCAATGTGAGTTCTAGGAATCATACTCGGCACTGCATGGGAGTCATACTGACTCTGAACCACTGAGCTCTCTCTCTACCCCTATTTGATTCATATTTTTTGCCAGAAGGAAGCTTAGAGATCAGTGGAGAGGTGGATCCCGGCCTGTGCTGGTGAACTGCGGATCCATCTCCTGCAGTCCCCTGTACTGTCTCTACTTCACATAAGGCACTTATTTTTAAGAGCAGTCTTTTCATAATGATCAGAAAAGACAGCAGGATGATGTCTGAGATTATCTGAAGTGTAAAGTTTGGAGCTAGGCAGCAAATAGGTAGTTCTCGTTTTGTTTGTTTGTTTGTTTGTTTGTTTTGTTTTTTGTATTTTTTTCCCAACCTGAGCTGTTTAAATTGATGCTTCGAGAAAATGCCTCCTGCTCAGGAATTGTCTGCTTCGTTAAGTTCTGGGATATGTGGTAAGGTGTTCTCGGATTTATATTTAGGCCTATATGTGTGTAAATATATGCAAGCATACATTCACATGTATTGCATGCATTGAATCAAAACTTATTTATATAAGTATAGGTCTTATGTGGTTCAGGATAGCCCCAATCTTGATACACATTCAACATAGGTTTCAAATTGCCTAAAAAGGATCTCCAAAGTTCCACAATAGAGTACACTTTACTAAAGGTCTAATGTGTCTTTCAGAGTCTCATAGTCTCTGAGCATTCCATAAAAGTTTAAGTACCTCAGATACAAGCTGCCATTAGAAGCTCTTCTGAACCTGTTTGTCTGTGTGTATAACTTGAAAATGTCTAGATGAGGTTTCCCTCTGTATTCAAAGCGTATTGTTTATTATTATGTTAGTCCACTTCTGTGTTGAGTATAGTAGCCTAGCCCCAGAGCTGAGAAGAGTGTGTGCCAGCTCTTCACACACGAGGCTGAAGACAAGACGGAGAGAAATACAAAGCACTACGGTGCTATTAAGTCCTTCAGTCCCAGGGCTTGACCTCAGATTGGCCAGCTACTGCCCTTTGTCTATGGCTGGTCTGATCTCTGACTTAGGTATATTAGGGATTTATTTTTGTGTATGTGTGGGGTGCAGGTGATGTCAGAGGCCAGAGTTACTGGAGCTGGAGTTACAGGTGGTTGTGTGGTCCCTGACTGGGGTGTTGGGGACCAAACTCCCTCTGAAATGCTGAACTATCTTTCTAGTCCATAGTCGATTCTGATGGGAGACTTAGTGTGGTGAGATTCTTCATACCCAACCAAAGAAATCAGTTTCCCAGTAGATGTTCCCATTTTAAAATCCAAGTACAGTTTTCTGCTTTCAAGCTGGATGTAGAGCATGAAAAGTTGATGCCATGTCTGCTATAACTCATTTGCCAACCCAACACTGAACGGCTGCCTGTGAGATTCGTTCTTGTAATTCAGATGCTTTTGGTTTCCCCGTTTAGGAAACAACCACAGTAGAACAAGTCATTTCCTCCTTGTCTCCTTCCTCCCCTCCTCCTCTCTTCCTCTCCTCTGTCTTCTCTCCCTTTCCCTCTTTTTTTTTTTCTCCTCTTTAACCCCCCTCTAACTCAGTACCCGCCCCTCACCCAGAGCCAGGTGAGAAGAAATCAATCCAGCCTGTTTTCTGTTGCCTTTCTCCTCCAGGCTGGAGGAGATACGGGTGTGGTTCCCTTGCCTTAATTTATCATCTGAAAGCAATTTTGTTCAATTAAAGATTAGAATTAAATTTCATTCGGAGTGCTTCTGTGCCGAGGAAATGATGCATTAATGAACACACAGATGTCATCTTGCAGCCATGCTGTTTGCAGAATAGTTTCTTTAGGGTTGGAATAATAGAAGGGGCCCTGGCAGCGGGAGCCCCGCTTACCCATCGGCATACTAAGTGGAGAGTCGCAATTATTTGCAAACCATTTATCATTCTGTACACCGAGAGGAAAACATACTTTATCTAAAATATTTGAAATAATGACTCCTAAAATCAGATAACAGGGATCGTTAATGTCAGGTGCCACACTGTAAATTGCATAATGCTGTTGGGTTGGCACTGTGGCTGTGATTTGTGATGCTAATGATCCAGCCCAATACATGGGCTCTCAGTCTAAAAGGAGTGCCACAGGAAGGAGACAAAGCAACCAGAGAATTAAAAGTGTAGTGGGAGAAGGGAAAAAAAATGGTGTAGGATCATATTTCACTTATTGGAGGTCCCATCTGCTCTTCTGTACACACATTATGTAAGTTTTAGTCTCTCTATGACAAACATCCCGCAGGGCGGATAGGAAGTTCATATATCTGCGTTCAAGTGTTTTCTCACTGAGAGTCAGACATGAATGAGCAGAAAGATTTATGTGTCATGTGTGGAATGTTTGTTAGAGGGCGGTAGGCCTTTTTTTCCCTCTCTCTCTCTCTTTGGAAAGGAGTTGTATATTTAGATGATGGTGTTCTGTGTACTGCTTTGCTTGGAAGCCAGAACTATTTGGCTTCTATGGAGAAGGTAGCAGGGGAGAGCATTTACAGGGAGGCAGGAGAGTCCTGAGCCAACGCTGGTTTGTGTGGTGTTTCGGAATTTGCTTTAATGTGTCCGTTTCTATTTCGGGACAGACCTGTGACAAGTATATCTCATGTCAAAGTGTGTGTGTGGAGGGGAGATAGTTGGTTTTTCAGACAGGATGACACTAGGTAGCTCAGGTCAGTCTCAGGCTCTCAGTCCTGCTACTGGGGTTTCCCGTGTTGCAGAAATTGTTAGGGGCAGTAATGGTAACGGCCCCGACCTCTACTCAGCACAAGTGGAATCTTGATTTCATAGCAGAAAACGATTTCTGGAAGAACCCTTAGGAAGCCGAGCTACAGTTTATTCAATTACATTAAATTTTTAATTTTATGTATTAGCTATTATGGTGTGTGTGCATGTCACAGTTACACCTGAGGAGGTCATGTCACAACTTTTGGGGGTCTGGTAACTCCTTTATCTGTGATTTCCAGAGATCAAGCTCAGGTCATCAGACTTGTACACCAAGTGCTTTTTGCTTTATTCCCTGAGCATTCTCACTGGCCTTTAACTGGCCCTTGTAAGAAATTCTAGCATGGGGTTAGTTAATATCAGTGAAGCATCTAGGAAAGAAATAAGATAGACCCAAGTGTAGGTGTGCTTCCTCAAGGAAGGATGTGATTCCTTGTCTTTAATATAGCCTTATATAGTGTTTTGGTAATTTCTGAGATTCTGTTCTAAGGGCTGCTAGGGACATAGGCATAGTGCATTCACATATATGTAAGCTAAATATTCGTATGCATAAAATAAAGATAAATGCTTAAAAAACAAAAGGGAAATTAACTGAGATCTCAGGATGGTTCCTGGGGTGCACTTAACATGGTTACAGTTGATGAGGTTCAACACTGTATTATAGAATGCAGGGACTTCTTCAGAGGCTCAGCTCCCAAGGGCAGTGCTTTGAATTAACTTTGCCCTTGTCTTTACATTGAGTAACTGAGTGACACACATGGAAATTCTTTAATAAATAGACAATGCTGATTTTAGACCCTGTACAATATGTGAGTAAACAGGGCTAGTGAGGGTATGTTCTAGAACTATAGGAATATCTACTTTGTTACATTTTAAAAATATCTATTTTGGTGTTAAAGGGATGGTCAAGAGCACTTGCTGTTCTTGCAGAGTACCTAGATTCAGTTGGAAGCATGCACGTGACTCACAGCCATGTGGAACACCAGTTGCAGGGGAATCCAGCACCCTCTTCTGACTTCAGCAGGCACCAGACATGCATGTGGCACGCATATATGCATGTGTATATACATACATTTATGCATGCAGGCAAAATACACACACAAAGTTTTTTTTTTAAGTCTAAAGAAATTTGTTGGAATTACTTTGTCTTTAAATTATGAGTGTGTATGTGTGTCTGTACATGGACATTAGTACAGTTTCCCTTGAAGACCAGGCAAGGCATTAGATCCATTGGACCTGGAATTACAGGTACTGTGAACCCAGCTCAACCTCTGTAAGAGGTCCAAATATTATTATAACCACTGAGCTTCCTCTCCAGTGCCCCTGTTTTACTTTATTTATTATACTGAGATGAAGTTTTACATAATCTGGGCTAACCTTGAACATATTATGTAACTGACATTGCTCTCTGGATTCTCCAGAGCCGCCTCCCAGGTTTACCTAGTACCATGTTGCACAGCTCTTCTGGTCCTATTTTACCTTTTATGTATGGTTGTCAGTATCTTGTCCTTTTTAACGTCCTTGTGGTTGTCATGATTTAGATCTGGGTGCTTGTCAGTCCTTTACTTTCTGACCACCCTCCGTTCTAATTCTAGTCCCAACCCACCACCATCATAGTGCTAGAGCAGCTTTGCACTGCTTTCTGATCTTTGACATGTCCCGTGAAACCTCTTGACAGAAATCTTCCTCCTTAGCTCATATTTTTCAACACATTTACCCTTAAATTCAATCAACGTGGGTCATTTGACACGGCAGCCATGCAGAGTGGACCACTACAAATAGAGGAGACCTGATAATGTTTATGTTACAGAAACAAATAATTCTGGTCTGATATACGCGTGTCCCAGTTGACATTTAGGAAATCTCCTGCTCAGAATTCATATAGGAAATTCAGCATCCTGTAGTGTATGGATACTACCTAGACATACATGTGAAATAAAATTTCACACTTACTGAAACATGAAGAAGAAAACTTAGATGGAGGCAAGAAGATGAAGAGTCAATATCTTCTAAAGGGAAATAACATATTTCCAACTAGCCGGGGCTACATGAGACCCTGTGTTAGTAATAACTAAACCAAAATACATAAATATATAAAATGAAATTTAAAAAAAAGTTAACCGAACATTGTGTACTCCTGATGTGTCCTTCACTGAAAAGTTCAACAAACAACATGGACAAATTGTTCAGTAGTTTGTGTGGGAAATTCCTAAGATAGATACTGAAGGATATGCTTCTATTGGCCCCGAGAACCATTTATCCCAGGAATCGGCTTTATCTCCTTGCTTCTGGAAATGCCTGTAATAAGAATAATTACTTTAAACAATGTCCTTGTTGCACAGGAGACCTTGATAGGCAGGAGTTTCTACATTTAAAAATTGTGCCCACAGTTGGGGATGTGACCCAGCTGATGGAACGCAAGTCTACTATCCTCAAAGACCTGGGTTCCATCCTCCACCCAGCAGAAAACTGGATGTGTGGCGACTTGTACCTGCCATCACAGCACTTCTGAGGAGGATCAGGAGTTCAAGGCCATCCTTCGCTGCATAACTAGATGGAGGCCAGCCTGTGGTTTTAAAAAAAAGAGGCAGAGTGATGGCACAGCCCTCAAGAGGAATTGCCATTCTTGCACAGGCGTGAGTTTCTTTCCCAGAGCCATCATGACAACTGACAACCATCTGTAACCTTAGTTCCAAAGGTTCTCATCCCCTCTTCTGGACTCTAGAGCACTAGGCACACGTGTGATACACTTACATACATGTAGGCCTTCACACATAAAGAAAAACAAATCATTGAAAGAAAAAGTCCTGTCCTCATATTAATTTATTTATTAAATCGATTTATTCCTTCATGATGATGCTTTACATAGATACTTAGATGGGAATGACAGTTCCTGATCCCATAAGGTTTGTATCACAGACTAACCTCCCCCCGCCATCCAGGCTATATGTAGAGTACAAGATAATTATGAAGCTAAATTTTGCTCAGCCACATATGGCTACTCCACAGCTTAATGACGACACCGGAGCATTGGTTCCACACTTTGGTTTTTACTGAGCCTAGGTGTAGATTCTGTTTGAATCTCCTGACAGCCCATGAGTGAGCAGTAATGATTCATCCCACCATTTTACCAATGAAGAATTTGAATGTTTGATGGGTGAAATGGCTTGTGTAAGATCAAGCAGGGCTTCCATCTTGATCCATGACCTCTTCCCTGTTGCTCTTTCCACCATTTGTATTGACTTTTGAATCAATATGATTTGGGGATTAGGCAGTGGAGGAGTAATCGCACTGGTGTTCCCCTCTGCTAGCTTGGAAAATGAAGCGCTCTCCTCACACCTGTGCTCTGTGCTGGAAGAGGTGTATGTCTTTGGTTCAGTGCTTGCCTGTGATACATTGACTCTGAGTCGTCAATGGAGGGGCTGCTGTTCCTGTTCAGCTGCTCTTCTGAGTGAAGCAGACCAGCCATTGCTGACACGTGAGCTGTAAATGTTTGGGTAGGATTTGTTGCAACATTGCTTCTACCTCGGAGTTGTCCAAGCAAATGATTGGAAAATGATATTCTGTATGGGTGCAGAAAGAAATATTGTGAAACTGGAAGCGTAGTTCTTTTGTGAGAATTTAGTGAGCACCCGTAATGTGCTTTTGGAGTTACTCAGGGGTATGGTTTCTAAAAGATCGGTTTAATCCTCTTCAGGGATGCATCCTACTATGATGCTATTATTAGTCTGTCTTCCACCTTTCAGTTACTTTAGTTTACTGCCTCTTTTTAAAATGTGTACACATATGTGTGACTGTACACATATACACATGTATTTGGATACTACCCTCGGGAATATCATTCACCTCCTTTGATTGAATGCATCTCACTGGCCTCAAGCTTGCCAAACAGGCTGTGTGCCCTGACTTGGTTACCTTAGGAATCTCTGTGTCTCCACCTCCCCAGCACTGTGAACATAAACACAGGTTACCATGCCCATCTTTTTATACCTGTGTTCTGGGGATCAAACTCGGCTCTCATGCTTGCAAGGCAAGCACTTTGTTTACTGCGCCATCCTTTTATTCCCTGGTGTGTGTGTGTGTGTGTGTGTGTGTGTGTGTGTGTGTGTGTGTGTGTAAATCATGACTTTAAACATTGCTTTATTTATTGTTAAAATTCCCCATTGGTGAGTGTATTTACTCAAGACGAAGCTGAGCTCTTTGAGGTTAGAGACCTGTTGTATGTATATAGGAGAAGAACTTTTTGAAGGGTATTAGATAAATAACCCAGTTTGCAATATTTATAGGAAATCCCAAATTATTCAATGGGTAGCAGTAATTGACAATCGTACTGTCTATTCAAGGGATCCCTGTCTCATTGTAGTGAAAGAGGGCAGTGAGGCAAGGAGAAGGACTGAAGTGAACCGCAAACTCATCTCACATCATGCTAGGCAGCCGAAGGGTTCCCTACGAGTTAAACAAGTCTATCCATTCAATATCTTCCCCAGCTTTAGAGTGAGTGGTGGTGCTGTTTAGGATGACATGAAAAACAGATAGCACATTGAGAGACGCTCGTTTTTAGGACATGAAATTTCAGAGATAATTTTTTTTAAAGTTTTAGCTTTGTGTGTTTAAGAACGATTTCCTTAAAAAGCAGTTGAATAATTTGTTTTCTACTTTATCCTGTTCCCATGCATGACTTTGACATTGCAGTTAGTCTGTGCATATATGGTCAATTCTTTTTGTAGCTAAAAATACTTTAATCTATGCAGCAAGTCAATAGATAGAGTCAAAAATTGTGCAGAGTCAGACGTAGTAACATGTGCCTTATCCAAGCACTCAGGACACAGAGGCAGGAGGATCTTTGTGAGTTCAAGTTATCCTGGTCTACAGAGTTGCATGACAGCCAGGGCTGTGTAGATACTTTGTCTTTTAAAAAAAAAAAAAAAGACAGAAAAAGGAGAATAAAAGGCAAAAAATACTGCCAAGGATAAGTAACTGTTTCAGATAATGGATGGGCCTTGGGCCCTGTTTTTGTTCTCTTTCTGCTTTCTTTCTCCCCTAGGAGTCATTGTCTTTTAACATTTTAGTAAGAGCTGGGAATCTGTTCCCTGGTGTATCCCAAACATCTAAACCAGTGCCGACAAGTCATTGGAATTCA